>NC_088239.1:79907755-80207755 GCF_036934945.1 Oncorhynchus masou masou | reverse complement strand
AACGGAAACCCTGGTGTGTGTGTGGGTGTGCGGGTGTGGGTGTGCGCTGTCTGTAAATAGTCATTAAGGATGTAACCATATTTTGTCTTCATTTTTAGCCCCAGTCAGAGTGTAGCCCCAGTCAGAGTGTAGCCCCAGTCAGAGTGTAGCCCCACTTCCTCAGAGTGGAGCACCCAGTTAGAGATGAGTTAGCCCCAGTCAGAGTATTTATAATAGGCCCAGTCACTTCCTCACTAAGGAAATGGAGCACATCTAGATTTGACATGCGCCCAGATGAGTTAGTTAGCCGATTTTCACCAGTTAGAACTCTCTGTTTTGTGTGTTTTATTATAAAAAATAACGACTTGTAGTCTCTATTTATAATCAGCTGACGGATCTCAAGTCAAGCGGACTGTAAATCTTAATTCCGGAAGAAGATATACACTGACACACAGATCTAGATTTAGGACATGAGAAAACACCGGCCCAGAGGCCACCACCAGTTAGGTTAGAACCACCGATTAGAACCACCGATTAGAATCACCAGTTAGAACCACCGATTAGAATCACCAGTTAGAACCACCGATTAGAATCACCAGTTAGAACCACCAGTTAGAACCACCGATTAGAATCACCAGTTAGAACCACCGATTAGAACCACCGATTAGAATCACCAGTTAGAATCACCAGTTAGAACCACCGATTAGAACCACCGATTAGAACCACCAGTTAGAACCACCAGTTAGAACCACCGATTAGAACCACCGATTAGAATCACCAGTTAGAACCACCGATTAGAACCACCGATTAGAATCACCAGTTAGAACCACCGATTAGAACCACCGATTAGAATCACCAGTTAGAACCACCGATTAGAATCACCAGTTAGAACCACCGATTAGAACCACCGATTAGAATCACCAGTTAGAACCACCGATTAGAATCACAAGTTAGAACCACCGATTAGAATCACCAGTTAGAACCACCGATTAGAATCACCAGTTAGAACCACCGATTAGAATCACCAGTTAGAATCACCGATTAGAACCACCAGTTAGAATCACCAGTTAGAACCACCAGTTAACTTTTGAATCCATTAGACTTTTGACTCCATTGGCACCCAGCAAGCACATTCACTGCCGTCTTCTGAGGGCTTTGTATGTCTTAAAAACAAAGGGACCTTTGACTGATGCAGCTCTCTCTCCTCAGCGAGTGACAGAAGCCAAAAATCAACAGGCTAGTCCAGTGGTCACCAACCTTTTCTGAGTCAAGATCTCTTTCTCAGTCAAAAAGCAAGCTGAGATCTACAGCTCAGATTCTTTTTTAAACATGTAACATTAACTTAATAAAAATGAGGTTTATGCAGTGGGCCTAGTACATTACCACAGCATATTGGCTACATGCCTGGCCTGCCATTCTTTTCCTTTCTTCTCAGGCGATATTATATTTTAAAACGCTAGCTTTGATAACAAAATATATCAGTTGGTGTAGCACTTGTGGAGGTACAGCTGAGCATACATTGAAATAATTTGCAAATAATTAGCTTTTCTATTTTACTGGCCTGATGGCACCTGCATCTGATAGTCATGGTGCTTTCAAGACTAGGAATTCGGACAAACAAGATCAAAACATGACGTCAGTGATCTTATGGTCAGAAAGTCAGAGCTCTAGAAAAAAAAAAAGTTTCCGGGTTGGATGACCATTCGAAACTATTTTTCCCAGTCAGATCTCTATTTTTATTTTCTTCCAGAGGTCCCAGTTGTCTCGAACGCACTGAAGTCGGAAGTCCGAGATTTCCGAGTTCCCAGTTGTTTTTAACACAGCATTAGTCTCAGACGAGGGCGAGAGCAGCAGAGTGTCTGCCTCACACGGTCCCTGCTTTCTTCTTCCTTTCCTCCGGTGAGACTGACCAGAGAGAGGAGAGACAGTCTTCCACGTGATGGCGAACCCTGAATCGCACCGCATCTGTCTCGTGCACAAATTCATGTTGTTCCTATGATCAGTTAAATATTCCTCGATATTAAAACAGACACGACGAGCTGCTAATAATAATAAAAAGCAGGGCTATCGATACACTTCGCTACTCATTTGTTGCAGGGCCAGTGGAAGTACGGAGGAGTTTTGTAATAGTTTTGAATAAGAACAGTCTTGACAGTGCTGAATACAAACTTAGACATGAATTCACTTGTAAAAACAGCAGCTCTTTGCTGTATTCTTTGACAGTTTCTCTCTGGTCAAGGTTTTAAGTTATGAATCTCACGTTTTTTATTTTTTTATTTGACCTTTTTTTTAACTTGGCAAGTCAGTTAAGAACAAATTCTTATTTTCAATGAGGGTCCAGGAACAGTGGGTTAACTGCTTTGTTCAGGGGCAGAACGATAGATTTTTACCTTGTCAGCTCTGGGATTCGATCTTGCAACCTTTTGGTTACTAATCTAACACTCTAACCACGAGGCTACCTGCTGCCGACATAACTTAGTATCAAACTTTGCTTGTGGTTGTGGAAACTGTATACACAGTGATTTGAGCTATCTGATTGGCCAGAGCATTAGGCGGCAGAGTATGTCTGAATCAAGTGCATCTACTGCCAACATAAACGCACAAAAAGCAGTTCAAACCTTTATCGTTGGCTTTTCTACTGAAATGTTTGATCGCGATCGATTGTTATTGAAAGAAAATACAGGTAGGCTATAACCTCATCTTCTCATAAAAGTTCCTCATGAAACAGTAGTTTCACATCAGTAGATCTGCGTATTCCCACAAAACTGATTGTGATCAGATGGGTTGGTATGCGCAGATGCAGCTCGCGTAAAACGTGAAGAAATATAATTCACGATTGACAGTGATGATGGACTATTTTGAAATGAGATCTAATTTGAAAGGGTATTAAAAATAGAAACATTTCCGTGAGCCGATATGTGTATGTATAGGCAGACATTGCGCTGCAACTTTGATTGAGAAATGATGATGTCATTATTTTTTTAAACCGCTTGGCACCTGAAGAAATGGCTCTACACCACTGATCCCTCTACGTTTTGGCCTGTTGGCTTCCATTTACTTCCTATTGAACACAACAACCACAGTCCTCTGAACTGTTGTTGTTTACAGTAACCAAGGCTTGTCATTCTCTCTCTATGTGATCCTAATGGGAATAGTGTTTCACTTAGTGCCTGACTGTGGTTCCCTATGTGAGGAGACACTCATTGTAGTATAACAAATGTGATATTTTACTACTAACGGCAAGTACCAACATAAAGTGTCTTAATAGGGTGTTAGGCCACCATGAGCCAGAACTGCTTCTATGCGTCTTTACATAGATTCTACAAGTGTCTGGAACTCTATGGGAGGGATGTGACATCATTCTTCCATGAGAAATTCCATCATTTGGTGTTTTGATGATGGTGCTTGGACAACTACAACTGTCTTAGGCACCGCTCCAGAATCTGACATAAGTGTTCAATTGGGTTGAGATCTGGTGTCTGAGACACACGCACACACACACACACACACACACACACACACACACACACACACACACACACACACACCCTTTAAACCCCCTATGGTCCTTTGAGACCTCTTTCAAAGTCTCAGATCTCTTCTAACCACGGTAGCCAAAATAATGGGCAAGTGAGTGTTTCTATACATGACCCTAAGCATGATGGGATGTTAATTGCTTAATTAAATCAGGAACGACACCTATGTAGAAGCACCTGCTTTCAATATACTTTGTATCCTGCATTTACTCAAGTGTGTTCTTTATCTTGGCAGTAGCTGTATATAAGTGTTTGAATACCTGTACAGCCAGAACATAGAACAAAGAGTGGCTGTTTCACCTGCTAACCTGTGATGTTTGGTATTTGGAAAGTAAGTGGTTAACCCGTGAACTGAATTACTGTTGGAAATAATAGCTAGAATGTAAAACCTCGCTATGTAGGCCATTGCTATTGTAGAGAGTATTCCAAGCCTTAAATGCACGTCACTTTCAGTCATTTGCTAATCCGCTCACTCAGTTGTTACGAACGGGATATAATCAAAATAATGTTTCTCTCCAACTATAAACACGAAACAAAACCTTAAAAGGTCATGTGCATGCCATTCTCCCTTTGCCCTTCCAAAGTTCCCTACGTTGAAACCCTTAGCTCCCTTGCAAACCCTTTGGCAGCCGACCGAGCCATTTTCAGTGATTCAGCATTCAACGCCAAGGCCAGAGAGCGGTCTGTACAGACACTGTGTTTTCACACTCAGACCTGACCTATCAGGTGACAGCGTGTCTTAGAGGTTGGTGGTTGATGGATGCCTTGACATGTGAGGTGCAGGCCGGAAGGGGTCAGGAAGGGGTCAGGGAGCTCCAGGCGTCCCAGGGGGATCTTAAAGGTGATGTGTTATCCGAGCTCAGGTGGATTATGGGTTAAAAGTCGAGGGCTGTCCAAGCTGTTTGGATTGAATAACGCTCCTTGAACAATATAGAAGTTGTATTCTTTCCACATTGTTGTATTGGAAATGTGTATTGTTGTAGTTTATAATGCCCCCAACTAAAGTATATTCCCCATGTATTTTTTTGTATTTGAGGGAATCTATAAGGAAGGAAGGTGAATTAACACATTAAGAGCAACTGAGCACTCCGTGGGTCTGTCTGTGTAATGAAAGAATTTCAGATATTGCTTGTTTTCTTTGTTGGAAATGGTTTGTACTTTATTTTTAATGATGTCGATATGCCTGTAGCTGTTGTTATCAGGGGTTAACTGCCTTGCTATCGCACTGGGAGCTGTTGTTGGGGGTTAACTGCCTTGCTACCACACTGGGAGCTGTTGTTGGGGGTTAACTGCCTTGCTCCCACACTGGGAGCTGTTGTTGTGGGGGGTTAACTGCCTTGCTACCACACTGGGAACTGTTGTTGTGGGGGGTTAACTGCCTTGCTACCACACTGGGAACTGTTGTTGTGGGGGGTTAACTGCCTTGCTACCACACTGGGAGCTGTTGTTGTGGGGGGTTAACTGCCTTGCTACCACACTGGGAACTGTTGTTGTGGGGGGTTAACTGCCTTGCTACCACACTGGGAGCTGTTGTTGTGGGGGGTTAACTGCCTTGCTACCGCACTGGGAGCTGTTGTCATCGGGGGTTAACTGCCTTGCTACCACACTGGGAGCTGTTGTTTGGGGTTAACTGCCTTGCTACCACACTGGGAGCTGTTGTTTGGGGTTAACTGCCTTGCTACCACACTGGGAGCTGTTGTTTGGGGTTAACTGCCTTGCTCCCACACTGGGAGCTGTTGTTGGGGGTTAACTGCCTTGCTCCCACACTGGGAGCTGTTGTTGTGGGGGGTTAACTGCCTTGCTACTGCACTGGGAGCTGTTGTCATCGGGGGTTAACTGCCTTGCTACCACACTGGGAACTGTTGTTGTGGGGGGTTAACTGCCTTGCTACCACACTGGGAACTGTTGTTGTTGGGGGTTAACTGCCTTGCTACCACACTGGGAGCTGTTGTTATCAGGGGTTATCTGCCTTGCTACCACACTGGGAGCTGTTGTTGTGGGGGGTTATCTGCCTTGCTACCACACTGGGAGCTGTTGTTGTGGGGGGTTAACTGCCTTGCTACCACACTGGGAGCTGTTGCTGTGGGGGGTTAACTGCCTTGCTCCCACACTGGGAGCTGTTGTTGTGGGGGGTTAACTGCCTTGCTACCACACTGGGAGCTGTTGTTATCAGGGGTTATCTGCCTTGCTACCACACTGGGAGCTGTTGTTGTGGGGGGTTAACTGCCTTGCTACCACACTGGGAGCTGTTGTTGTGGGGGGTTAACTGCCTTGCTACCACACTGGGAGCTGTTGTTATCAGGGGTTATCTGCCTTGCTACCACACTGGGAGCTGTTGCTGTGGGGGGTTAACTGCCTTGCTACAACACTGGGAGCTGTTGCTGTGGGGGGTTATCTGCCTTGCTACCACACTGGGAGCTGTTGCTGTGGGGGGTTAACTGCCTTGCTACAACACTGGGAGCTGTTGTTGTGGGGGGTTAACTGCTTTGCTCAAGGGCAGAGCGACTGATTTTTCACCTTGTTAGGTTGAGGATTCAAACGGGCAACCTTTTGGTTATTGGCCCAACGCCCTAACCAGTAGGCCACCTGCCGACGTTGATAATAAAGACATTGATAATAAAGATGTTGATGATATAGACATCATTAATAAGATGCTGATAATAGACATCATTAATAAGATGTTGATTATATAGACATAATTAATAAGATGTTGATGATATAGACATAATTAATAAGATGTTGATGATATAGACATAATTAATAAGATGTTGATGATATAGACATAATTAATAAGATGTTGCTGATAATAGACATAATTAATAAGATGTTGATGATATAGACATAATTAATAAGATGTTGATAATATGGACACAATTAATAAGATGTTGATAATATAGACATTGGTAATGAAATAATAAGACGTTGCTAATATAGACGATAATAAGATGCTGATAATAAGACGTGGATAATAAGACACGGACAATAAGACACAGACAATAATACGTGTATAATAATATGCGCATAATAAGACACGGACAATAATACGTGGATAATAAGATGTGGATAATAAGACGTGGATAATATGACACGGCCAATAAAGACGTGGGTAATAAGACACGGCCAATAAAGACGTGGATAATAAGACACGGCCAATAAAGACATGGATAATAAGACACGGCCAATAAAGACATGGATAATAAGACGTGGATAATAAGACTTTGATAATATAGACATAATTAATAAGATGTTGATAATATAGACATTGGTAATTAGATAATAAGACGTTGTTAATAAAGACGTTGCTAATATAGACGATAATAAGATGTGGATAATAAGACACGGCCAATAAAGACGTGGATAATAAGACACGGCCAATAAAGACGTGGATAATAAGACACGGCCAATAAAGACGTGGATAATAAGACGTGGATAATAAGACTTTGATAATATAGACATAATTAATAAGATGTTGATAATATAGACATTGGTAATTAGATAATAAGACGTTGTTAATAAAGACGTTGCTAATATAGACGATAATAAGACGTGGATAATAATACGCGGATAATAAGACACCGGTAATAAGACACGGTTAATAATACGTTGATAATAAAGACATTTATAATGAGATGGTAAAGATATTGATAATGAGATAATAAAGACATTGATATTAAAATAATAAGTGCCCTTGTCATCTGAGGGGATTTCCGAAATACTCAGGGAAGTGTGGTTCCTGTGCCCTATTTGGCACCCTTTTCCCTATATAGTGCCTTACTTTTGACCAGAGCCCTATTAGAGTAAAAGTGTTGGTCACCAGTATGTTGGAAATATGGTGCCTTTTGGGATGCAGCCGTGTCCCGGGCAAACTTTTACCAACTATGACACACCTAAATTCAAATAATACAGTATCCTTACACAGAATCTTGGCATGTTCTTTAATGAGAAAACCAGTTAGGATTTACGGGAAAAGAAATGAAAGCTCATTTGTTTGGCATGGCCATGACTAGGGATTTTCCAAATGGATTTGCCTCAAAGTCTGCTGGTTTCCAAGTGAGCTCTACTTGGATCAATGCATACCGTGCTTTGACTAAAGTCTGGACTGCAATGCCATCATGATTTCAATTTGTTTACTGCCTAGTAAACTAATTGACATTTTCGTTATGTGTCGGACCCCTGTAAGACTACCTGTCGCCATTGGCGTCGGCTAATTGGGATCCTGACAAATCTAATAACAAATAATAATAAAGTATTAATGCATTCTTATTGTTTGGTAAGTATGTTGTGTCATACCAGAATTAGGCCTAATTCGTTATGAAGGTATAATGAATCTTACTTAGTCCTTCTGTTTACTCAACTGTGAATGTTACAATCTTCCTTTTATATCAACAGTGATTTCCTGTGATGATGGTGTTTGCATCAGCTCTGATTCTAAGAATTCAGGATGTGCTTTACTCCTCTCAGGATGTGTAGTGGTTGCCAGGATGCAAATTGGACAGAAAACATTCTACCTTGTTATTAATTTCTTGCCATTGCCAAAGAAGCTTTTCTTTTCTTTCAAAAAAAGGTCATTCACCATTTCTGAGAAATCTGAATTTCCACTGTACTAATGACAACCTCATCCCCATTTAGTTTATTTTAGAAAGGGTGACCAAAAGGTTAGAGCGAGCAGCGAAAAATTGCTGCAGTGAAATATTTTAATACAGCTAGTTGTTCAAAGGGTTGTCTATTCAATTTGCCTTTCACACAGTTCCAATTTCGCTTTTTGAAATCATACTTAGTAACCGGGTTCAAAGTTTTCTGTAGAAATTTTTAAAAAGTGCACTTGGAAGTATTGTTCAAACCTGAGAATAGTTATTCCCTTTTTCATTCCTTGTCATCTGGCACCTCTATGAAGACTGTGGTTGAATCCCAAATGGGTCCCTATATAGTGCACTGCGTTTGACCTGGGAATAGAGTGCCATTTGAGGCGCATATTTAATATGTAAGTACCAGACACCAATACTGAGAACATGGTGTTATGACATGTTTTGCTCCCCATCATAAAGTGTGCCAACAGGTACCACGTGCTGTGAAGTACCACATACTGTATCTGTGAAGTACCACATACTGTATCTATAAAGTACAACATACAATATGTTGTACTTCACAGATACTGTATCTATGAAGTACAACATACTGTATCTGTGAAATACAACATACTGTATCTGTGAAGTACAACATATTGTATCTGTGAAATACAACATACTGTATCTGTGAAGTACAACATACTGTATCTGTGAAATACAACATACTGTATCTGTGAAGTACAACATATTGTATCTGTGAAGTACAACATACTGTATCTGTGAAGTACAACATACTGTATCTGTGAAGTACAATGTACTGCATCATGCAAAATTCTGTATGTGTGAAGTACAACATACTGTATCTGTGAAATACAACATACTGTATCTGTGAAGTACAACTTACTATCTGTGAAATGCAAAATTCTGTATATGTGAAGTACAACATACTGTATCTGTGAAGTACAACATACTGTATCTGTGAAGTACCACATACTGTATCTGTGAAGTACCACATACTGTATCTGTGAAGTACCACATACTGTATCTGTGAAGTACCACATACTGTATCTGTGAAGTACCACATAATGTATCTGTGAAGTACCACATAATGTATCTGTGAAGTACAACTTACTATCTGTGAAATGCAAAATTCTGTATGTGTGAAGTACAACATACTGTATCTGTGAAGTACAACATACTGTATCTGTGAAGTACAACATATTGTATCTGTGAAGTACAACATACTGTATCTGTGAAGTACAACATACTGTATCTGTGAAGTACAACGTACTGTATCTGTGAAATGCAAAATTCTGTATCTGTGAAGTACAACATACTGTATCTGTGAAGTACAACATACTGTATCTGTGAAGTACAACATACTGTATCTGTGAAGTACAACATACTATCTGTGAAATGCAAAATTCTGTATGTGTGAAGTACAACATACTGTATCTGTGAAGTACCACATACTGTATCTGTGAAGTACCACATACTGTATCTGTGAAGTACCACACTGTATCTGTGAAGTACCACATACTGTATCTGTGAAGTACCACATAATGTATCTGCATGACTCCACTGACCCAGTTCCAGGTCTCCTCATAACAGTCAGTGCTTGGCCCAGATCCTTTTAAAAGAGCCTCTTTGTCTCAGAAGTAGGCGTTTTTAATATCACAGGCCCATTATTAATGTCCAGCAACCCCGTGGGGATAACGGACAGGACATTATATAAGCATATCTAAAAGCACTGTATCAGGTAACTCAGTAGCATAGTGGCACGGGGTTTGCCCCCCCCGTTTGACCTACAGTAAACAGAGAGACAGTGTAGGAATATAAGTATTTGTTTGGTGCAGATAATAAAAATTGTTTCTCTTGTTGGTGAGCACGCTTCGCAACCATAGTTACGCATTTGCCACGGTCAGAGTTCAAAACTGGGCCAACTGAGATAGAACTCAATTGATAAATTGGATAATGGCAAATGTTGTCAACAGCAGTGTGAGCAGAAATGTTAACAAACCCAGGTTGAATGGAGCGCCTTGAAATAGGCTAGCACAGTAGAGCCCTGTTGCCTAGTGATGAGCAACGGTAACACAAGAAGTAGATCCCTGCCTGTAACTATATATATATATATATATTTATTTTTTTTCTTCCCCTGAACAAAGTTCCAAGCATGCGCCAAGGTACATGTTCGTGACATCGCTGCCAAGTCTCTCGCAAAGCATCCTGCTACAGTAAAGTTTTGTTTTAGTTCCACAGTTGCTGTCAACAAAAACATGGCCCCATGTAGGCAACACTTTATGTAGGCCACAAAGGAGGAATTCAGAGGTGAAATGTAGCTTAGATGTGTAAGTTTGTATTGCTCACTTTAAAAAAAAAAATAATAATAATAATATATTTTTTTATACAGATTATGCTCATGAAAGTGATGGGTTATTGAAACAGATCAAAGCATTAATCAAAGGAGTTACCGGAAGTTGCCATGTGTTATACCATGCTCTGTACAATTTGGAGTGTATTTTGTAAGTTATTTAGAATGGTTTGCTTTCCAAAGCCATGTGGTTTTTGTTTTGTGTCTAATGAAATAGAGATCGCATTCTATTTACTTTTCAAGATTGCAATACAGCGATGTTTCTTGGGGGGGGTCAAAGTGGGGCTTGGGTGGTGGGCATAGGGGGGACTTGGCTGTGGGCGTGGCCACTGGTGTGTTCGCAGACCGAAACATTTTAGAGGCCCTCCTTTTGGCCGCAGTGAAAAAGTGGTGGAGAGAGCATTTTGAAGTTTTAAAGCTAAAATTTAACACATTTTTATTTTGGGCTTAGATAAAAAAAAATATATCCTTCAATTCTACACATTTTGGCTGGGCTTGTGCTCTCTGAGTGACTGAAACATTCTAACAAAATCAATGGGGGCCCCATGCCATGTCAAAAATACTTATTGTTAGTTTTCAAAGATCTTATTTAAAAATACACTGAGTGTACAAAACATTAGGAATACTTGAGTTGCACCCACTTTTGCCCTAAGAACAACCTCAATCTGTTGTGGCATGGACTCTACAAGGTGTCAAGCTTTCCACAGGGATGCTGGCCCATGTTGACTCCAATGCTTCCCACAAGTTGGCTGGATGTCCTTTGGATGGTGGACCATTGTTGATACACACAGGAAACTGTTAAGCGTGAAAAACCCAGCAGTGTTGCAGTTATTGACACACTCAAACTGGAACGCCTGGCACCTACTACCATACCCCGTTCAAAGTCACTTAAATATTTCATCTTGCCCATTCACCCTCTGAATGGCACACATACAGTGAATTCGGAAAGTATTCAGACCCCTTGACTTTTTCCACATTTTGATACTTTAGAGCCTTGTTCTAAAATGGATTAAATAGTTTTTTCCCTCATCAATCTACACTCAATACACCATAATGACAAAGTAAAAACAACAGGTTTACATTTTGTTTTGCAAATGTATAAAATAAAAAAAAATGAAATCACATTTACATAAGTATCCAGACCCTTTACTCAGTACTTTGTTGAAGCACATTTGGCAGCGATTACAGCCTTGAGTCTTGTTGGGTATGACGCTGCAAGCTTGGCACACTTGTATTTGGCAATGTCGTTGAGTGGCCAAAGCCCGGCCTTGAACCCGATCGAACATCTCTGGAGAGATCTGAAAATAGCTGTGCAGCGACGCTCCCCAACTCAAATTATTTTCAATGTTTTCTTTTTTTACCGTTTGGCTATAGGCAGCTAAAAAACACACTTTTCTATGCAGAAAACCCACTGCCCTTTGGAGTCCGTGTACAAGCGGTTGACATTTACCCATGTCATGTGAATATGACTTTGTCATTTGTAGAGGCACTTCCTTTTATTTAACCGGGCAAGTCAGTTAAGAACAAATACTTATTTACAATGACGGCCTACCCCGGCTAAACCCGTACGATGCTGGGCCAATTGCGCACCGTTCCTATGGGACTCCCAATCACGGCCGGATGTGATACAGCCTGGATTTGAACCAGGGACTGTAGTGACGGCTCTTGCACTGAGATGCAGTGACTTAGACCGCTGCTCCACTCGCAAGCTCTAATTTATTGCAGAGTCATTTTGATCTTGCTCAAATACTAGCATAATAATATAATAATAATAATATATCCCATTTAGCAGACGCTTTTGTCCAAAGCGACTTACAAGTCGGCTGGGGCCACTACTTTTTACATATGGGTGGTCATTTTGACGCTTGGCGTTGCAAGCGCCATGCTCTACCGACTGAGCCACACAGGACCCTAGCATACCCTTGCATCACTACTATGATATTTCAGACTACTACACCATCTGCTACAGTAACTACCACTCCTGATTGATGGATTAACCAAGATATCTACTTTTACATTTCTGTGCTGTTTTTATGGTAACTCTTTACATTAAGGTCATCTTTAATGAGGGTTGTAAAGTCATTGTAAGTCATTTTATTAGACAGTTATATTTTAGTTAATAGTATAGGCTAGTATATAAATCATTAACAAACAGTTACGATTTAAGTCTTTGGTTCGAACTGTGTGATTTTGGTGCTTGCAAAAGAAACTACTTATAAATCCTTCACAACCCCCTTAAAGGTTATCTTAATGCAAAATGTTAATGTTTTTATTCATTCATTAAACAGTTTGGTTTTGTTAATCCTGTCACATGACCTGGATTTGAACCTTTTTTTATTTAAAGCTTTTTCATCAAACTGTCCCATTTGTCTTTTTATGGTAGATGGTCCAGCACCAATATCAGCACCAAACCTTCCAGCACCATTCTCAGATCATTTGCTTTCATTTTTGGTCTTAATTCTCATTTCTGGAAAAGGCTGAAAACAACAATATTCCCATTGCATTTGGATAAATGAATAATATAAAATGAAGTAAAACATGGTATTAAAACCTAATTGTGGTACCTTTTGTACCGCAAGGACATTTATCATAACCCAGCTGTATTGTTATAGCCTTCCATACTACATACTGGTATCCTGAATGTATTCAAATCAAACTTTGTCACATGCACCGAATACAACAAGTGTAGACTTTACCGTGAAATGCTTTACTGACAAGCCCTTAACCAAAAGTGCAGTTCACGAAGAAGAAAATATTTACCAAGTAGACTAATATAAAAAGTAACACAATAAGAATAACAATAACAAGGCTATATACAGGGGGCACCGGTGGTACAGGCTAGTTGAGGTAATCTGTACATGTAGGTGGGGGTGAAGTGACAATGCATAGGTAACAAACAAACAGCGAGTAGTAGCAGTGTACAAAATGGAGGGGGGGGAGGGGTCAATGTAAACTGTCCGGTCTTATAGCTTTGGGGTAGAAGCTGTTGAGGAGCCTTTTGGTCCTAGACTTGGTGCTCCGGTACCGCTTGCCAGGCGGTGGCAGAGAGAACAGTCTATAATTTGGGTGACTGGAGTCTCTGACAATTTCATTGGCTTTATTATACCTCATTGTACCTTTTTTCGTCTTGTTAAACATACACACACCGCTTGCCTGTGGGGTCCACGCGAGTGACAGCAGAGCATACTGTGGTGACATCACTAGTCCACCTCGCCCAGGTTGTTAATGTGGGTTACCTCGGTGTGTGTGTGTGTGTGTGTGTGTGTGTGTGTATAACTCAGCAAAAAAAGAAACGTCCCATTTTCAGGACCCTGTCTTTCAAATAACTTCACAGATCTTCATTGTAAAGGGGTTTAAACACTGTTTCCCATGCTTGTTCAATGAACCATAAACAATTAATGAACATGCACCTGTGGAACGGTCGTTAAGACACTAACAGCTTACAGACGGTAGGCAATTAACGTCACAGTTATGAAAACTTAGGACATTAAAGAGGTCTTTCTACTGACTCTGAAAAACACCAAAAGAAAAATGCCCAGGGTCCCTGCTCATCTATGTGAACGTGCCTTAGGCATGTTGCAAGGAGGCATGAGGACTGCAGATGTGGCCAGGGCAATAAATTGCTTTGTCCATACTGTGAGATGACTAAGACAGCGCTACAGAGAGACAGGACGGACAGCTGATCGTCCTCGCAGTGACAGACCACATGTAACAACAACTGCACAGGATCGGTACATCCGAACATCACACCTGCGGGACAGGTACAGGATGGCAACAACAACTGCCTGAGTTACACCAGGAATGCACAATCCCTCCATCAGTACTCAGACTGTCCGCAATAGGCTGAGAGAGGCTGGACTGAGAGCTGTAGGCCTGTTGTAAGGCTTGTAGGCCTGAAGAGCCCAGATCTCAATCCCATTGAGCACATCTGGGACCTGTTGGATCGGAGGGTGAGGGCTAGGGCCATTCCCCCCCGGAAATGTCCGGGAACTTGCAGGTGCCTTGGTGGAAGAGTGGGGTAACATCTCACAGCAAGAATGGGCAAATCTGGTGCAGTCTATGAGGAGGAGATGCACTGCAGTACTTAATGCAGCTGGTGGCCACACCAGATACTGACTATTACTTTTGTTCAGCGACACATTATTTAATTTCTGTTAGTCACATGTCTGTGGAACTTGTTCAGTGTATGTCTCAGTGGTTGAATCTTGTTATGTTTTTACATATTTACACATGTTAAGTTTGCTGGAAAATAAAACACAGTTGACAGTGAGAGGACATGTATTTTTTTGCTGAGTTTATATATAGTATGTGTTGTTCCCAGGGTGTCAGCCAGCCAACACCACTTCTGCCAGCTCCTCCAAACCGTCTCCTTAAAAGCTCTAGAATACCTAATAGCCTAGTTTATGTCTAAGGCTGGCCTTATTTGGCAGTCTGTTTCCATAAGATACAACATTTTGATTCAGATTCATTTTTAAATAAGGCTCTCGAGTGGCTCAGTGGTTTAAGCCACTGCATCTCAGTGCTAGAACCAAAAATCAGTACAGACCCTGGTTCAAATCCAGGCTTTATCACAACCGGCCGTGATTGAGAGTCCCATAGGGGCGGCGCACAATTGGTCTGGGTTTGGCCGGGGTTGGCCGTCATTGTATATAAGAATTTGTTCTTAACTGACTTTTCTAGTTAAATAAATACAAATAATAAATTTAATTTTGCATTTGACAAAATCAGGTCTGTCCTAGCAAGATTGTTTTTATCATCTTCATTACAACATTTTTTTTAACATACTTTTTATATAGATATTGAACAATGTCTTCTGTTATAGTGTATATATAGTATGTGATAAATCACATTAAGTCAATGTTCTAACGTAATTTGTCACGTATTGTGACGTGGAATCTATGTGGAAAATACATTTGATTTGCAAAAAAGTTTACAAATTATATCTCCAATTTAACCAAAAATGGAAAGTTAAGGAATAGGATTAATTTTTATTTTTTATTTTTATTTCACCTTTATTTAACCAGGTAGGCTAGTTGAGAAGAAGTTCTCACTTGCAACTGCGACCTGGCCAAGATAAAGCATAGCAGTGTGAACAGACAACAACACAGAGTTACACATGGAGTAAACAATTAACAAGTCAATAACACAGTAGAAAAAAAAGAGAGTCTATATACATTGTGTGCAAAAGGCATGAGGAGGTAGGTGAATAATTACAATTTTGCAGATTAACACTGGAGTGATAAATGATCAGATGGTTATGTACAGGTAGAGATATTGGTGTGCAAAAGAGCAGAAAAGTAAATAAATATAAACAGTATGGGGAAGAGGGAGGTAAAATTGGGTGGGCTATTTACCGATAGACTATGTACAGCTGCAGCGATCGTTTAGCTGCTCAGATAGCAGATGTTTGAAGTTGGTGAGGGAGATAAAAGTCTCCAACTTCAGCGATTTTTGCAATTCGTTCCAGTCACAGGCAGCAGAGAACTGGAACGAAAGGCGGCCAAATGAGGTGTTGGCTTTAGGGATGAGCAGTGAGATACACCTGCTGGAGCGCGTGCTACGGATGGGTGTTGCCATCGTGACCAGTGAACTGAGATAAGGCGGAGCTTTACCTAGCATGGACTTGTAGATGACCTGGAGCCAGTGGGTCTGGCTAGAGTATACAGGTCGCAGTGGTGGGTGGTATAATGTGCTTTAGTAACTGTTGGCCGAGGTTAAGCCAGTAGCTCTGATGAAACTATCTGAGGAGTTTTGTTATTCAACCCCAAAATGTGTAACTCATCCATGGCCACATTTTGAGGTTACTGTAACTACAAGAGTTTTATTATGTAATCATACAAAGTCTTCACAATGTTGATAATCTGTGCAGAATCTCACTTGCACAATATACATTTAAAGTAATCTGAACTATAATCCAGGTCATTTGGTTCTGCTGTTGTATGTGGTAACACATTATGTTGTATTTTAAAAACAGACATTGTATTTCACATTTTAACTTTGTTGTGCTTTTAAATGGATGAATACGCAGTGATAACACCTTAAGATGACAACTAAACCAAACCATTGTTTTTCTATTGGAATGTGGTTGTGCTTTTAGATGGTTGAAAGCATAGTGATAACACATTGGGAATTCAACAAACGTTTTGTAATTCGGTACTCAGCAGAGCTAAGGTCCGTTCCAGCAAGATTTCAGTTATTGAGGTTTTTCACCATGTTACACTTGACGAATTGTCTGGTCATTTCAATTCTGAATTGACCCCAACCTTCTGTGGTAAACAGCAACATTGTAGTAGACATAAGTCTATAGTGCTGGCTATTGGGAAGGGTTAATGTTGCGATTCTAGGAGCCTCATTTCTGCAGAATGTGTCTTGACTCCTCACAAAGCTGTCACGAGTTCTCTTCAGCACCAACCTTGAACTTTTCTTTGAAGCCAAAATGCATTTTCACTTCACTTCGTTTGCTGTCCGGCTCACTGATTTCAAACACACGCCCCTAAAGGCAGCTCCTTGATATGATAGCACTGTGCAACACTATTTGCACTACATCATACTTTCTCAAGGCATGTCAAGACACTATAACTGTAAGCTTTTCCCCATTGTGCAATATTTACGGTTCAGGCAATGGTTAAGCAATGAGAAAATTGACCAACTGCCATGAGGAAAATGGCATTGTGACAATGATTTCTCAGAAGTTGCACCATTTTCCCCCTGGTGTATTTAAACTTAGTTACACAATGTTATGCAAGGCTACGAGGTTGAGCCATAGAAGTTACCAGAAATGTGTGGTTAATAATGTGCCGAGTGACACAACGATTCCATGTAACATCTTATCTCTCATCTGCCTTTTTCTTCACTTGTGTGTTTGTCGAGGATGTCTTGAATATGTTGTCTGAGAATTTGCAGTGCACTATCTTGCACTCTGTAGAATGGGTAAACAATAGCTACATTTTTTTTGGCTAATCAAAATGTTTAGCCTTCAAACGTTCTGTTATTATGTTATGTTGCGCTATTTTAAGCTAACTGTTATGAGTTGATGAAGCAAGTAAGAAATGAGGCAATCCAAAGCAAAGAGATGTCGACAGAGACGCAGAGAAAACAGTCCAAAGAGATGTAGACAGAAACACAGTGAAAACAGTCCAAAAACAGTCCAAAGAGATGTAGACAGAAACACAGTGAAAACAGTCCAAAGAGATGTAGACAGAGAAAACAGTCCAAAGCAAAGAGATGTAGACAGAAACACAGAGAAAACAGTCCAGAGAGATGTAGACAGAAACACAGAGAAAACAGTCCAAAGAGATGTAGACAGAGACACAGAGAAAACAGTCCAGAGAGATGTAGACAGAGACACAGAGAAAACAGTCCAGAGAGATGTAGACAGGTACACAGAGAAAACAGTCTAAAGAGATGTAGACAGAGACACAGAGAAAACAGTCCAAAGAGATGTAGACAGAAACACAGAGAAAACAGCCTAAAGAGATGTAGACAGAGACACAGAGAAAACAGTAGACAGAGACACAGAGAAAACAGTCTAAAGAGATGTAGACAGAGACACAGAGAAAACAGTCTAAAGAGATGTAGACAGAAACACAGAGAAAACAGTCTAAAAGATGTAGACAGAGACACAGAGAAAACAGTCTAAAGAGATGTAGACAGAGACACAGAGAAAACAGTCCAAAGAGATGTAGACAGAAAACAAAGAGATGTAGACAGAGACACAGAGAAAACAGTCCAGAGAGATGTAGACAGAGACACAGAGAAAACAGTCCAGAGAGATGTAGAAAGGTACACAGAGAAAACAGTCTAAAGAGATGTAGACAGAGACACAGAGAAAACAGTCCAGAGAGATGTAGACAGAGACACAGAGAAAACAGTCCAGAGAGATGTAGACAGAAACACAGAGAAAACAGTCAAAGAGATGTAGACAGAAACACAGAGAAAACACAGATGACACAGAGAAAACAGTCCAGCAAAGAGATGTAGACAGAAACACAGAGAAAACAGCCTAAAGAGATGTAGACAGAGACACAGAGAAAACAGTCCAAAGAGATGTAGACAGAAACACAGAGAAAACAGTCCAAAGCAAAGAGATGTAGACAGAGACACAGAGAAAACAGTCCAAAGAGATGTAGACAGAAACACAGAGAAAACAGTCAAAGCAAAGAGATGTAGACAGAAACACAGAGAAAACAGTCCAAAGAGATGTAGACGGAGACACAGAGAAAACAGTCCAAAGCAAAGAGATGTAGACAGAAACACAGAGAAAACAGCCTAAAGAGATGTAGACAAAAACACAGAGAAAACAGTCCAAAGAGATGTAGACAGAGACACAGAGAAAACAGCCTAAAGAGATGTAGACAGAAACACAGAGAAAACAGTCCAAAGAGATGTAGACAGAGACACAGAGAAAACAGTCCAAAGCAAAGAGATGTAGACAGAGACACAGAGAAAACAGCAATTGGCAACAAATGAGTGTTTGTCATTGCGCCATCAGGGTTCTGTGATAATTCATGCAGGCTCCTCCACGGGTAAACACTTTCCCATCCAAGTTCTTGTGTAAGAGTTGAGCAACAAGGACTGCTTCAAACCAACTACTTTCATGACAACAAAAACAGATGGCATTTATTTATATGCGAAATTCTGGAACAGCTACATTCTAACATTCTACCTTGTGTATAGTTTTACCTGTAATTTATAGAAATATACAATAATAATAATAATATGTAACTTTTTAGTGATGTCCCTTATTTTTTCCGTGTTATCATTTTGTCTTAGTCGACACAACGTGGGCTGTAAGCAGCTGTCAGAATGATAACACAACTAACAGAGAATACTGTTGTCACCACCACTCCTCTGCCCTGTTCTATCAGCTCAACCTGATCAATTCAGAATGACTGAATACGTGTGAGCATCCTGTCCGGGAGGTGAGAATGTGTCTGTGATCACTGTCAACATACTGATAATACACGCTGCTAATTAAGTGACTGACCCATATTCACTCTAAGTCCTATATTACCAAGGAATTACACTGCCATTTATTTAAAAGGTCTTGTTTTATTTTCCTCCTGACTATGTGCATTGCATTGTTTGTATGTAAATGTTTCATTTCCTGTAGAAATCTATCCGGACTGAGTTTATTACCTTGGTGAGCAATGCCATGAGCAATATAACTGCCATTCTAGTCTGATAAGGAAGTTAGTCATAGTGTTAGTGTTAACTAACCTCCAGACGAGCTTCAATGCCATACAACACTCCTTCCGTGGCCTCCAGCTGCCTTTTAAATGCTAGTAAAACTAAATGCATGCTCTTCAACCGATTGTTGCCCGCACCTGCCCGCCCGACTAGCATCACTACTCTGGACGGAGAATTTGTGGACATCTACAAATACCTAGGTGTCTGGTTAGACTGTAAACTCTCCTTCCAAACTCACATTAAGCATCTCCAATCCAAAATTAAATCTAGAAAAGGCTTCCTATTTCGCAACAAAACCTCCTTCACTCATGCTGCCAAACATAGTCTCGTAAAACTGACCATCCTACCGATCCTTTTCTTTGGCGATGTCATTTACAAAATAGCCTCCAACACTCTACTCAGCAAACTGGATGTAGTCTATCACAGTCCCATCCATTTTGTCACCAAAGCCCCATATACTAACCACCACTGCGACCTGTATGCTCTCGTTGGCTGGCCCTCGCTTCATATTTGTCGCCAAACCCACTGGCTCCAGGTCATCTATAAGTCTTTGCTAGGTAAAGCCCCGCCTGATCTCAGCTCACTGGTCACCATAGCAACACCCACCCATAGCACGGGCTCCAGCAGGTATATTTCACTGGTCAACCCCAAAGCCAACACTTAATTTGGCCGCCTTTCCTTCCAGTTCTCTGCTGCCAATGACTCAAACGAATTGCAAAAATCACTGAAGTTGGAGTCTTATATCTCCTTCACTAACTTTAAGCATCAGCTGTCAGAGCAGCTCACCGTACCTGTGCACAGCCAATCTGTAAATAGCACACCCAACTACCTCATCCCCATATTGTTATTTATCTTCTTGCTCTTTTGCCCACCAGTATCTCTACTTGCACATCATCTTCTGCACATCTATTACTACAGTGTTAATGCTAAATTGTAATTATTTTTGCCTCTATGGACTATTTATTGTCTTACCTCCCTACTCTTCTACATTTGCACACACTGTACATAGATTGTTCTGTTGTGTTATTGACTGTACGTTTGTTTATGTGTAACTCTGTGTTGTTATTTTTGTTGCTTTGCTTTGCTTTATCTTGGCCAGGTCACAGTTGTAATTGATAACTTGTTCTCTACTGGCCTACCTGGTTAAATAAAGGTGAAATAAATAAATACAAATTTCTGGAAAGCTATCTACTTTAGCATTTTTAAGAGAAGCCCAATTAAAAAAGCACATTGCTGTTTATCTCAAATTTCTCCCTTTTTGTTGTACCCCTCATTTAGTTGTGTTCACCTTCTAGATAGTTGATGCATCGAGATCTAGGCTTGACATAACTGCTGCCAAGTGCATCACAGCTCCTGCTAGATGAGGTTACTCTATATTCAGGTGGTGAGAAGCCAAGACCTTCTTTGTCTTTGTATTTCACCTCCCAGATATGTGACTTCCATAGACGGAGTGAGGCAATTGCTTGCCCTGAATGAGAAAGGTCAGGATTTCAACAAGGAATAAATTGATTCACTACTGTACATGTTTTCCACCCCAAAAGATACCGAGAAGTGGAGTATTATAGAATGTTTAACCATAATCCACAGTCCAGTACATCACAGTCCAGTACATCACAGTCCAGTACATCACAGTCCAGTACATCACAGTCCAGTACATCACAGTCCAGTACATTACAGTCCAGTACATTACAGTCCAGTACATCACAGTCCAGTACATTACAGTCCAGTACATTACAGTCCAGTACATTACAGTCCAGTACATCACAGTCCAGTACATTACAGTCCAGTACATTACAGTCCAGTACATCACAGTCCAGTACATTACAGTCCAGTACATCACAGTCCAGTACATCACAGTCCAGTACATCACAGTCCAGTACATCACAGTCCAGTACATTACAGTCCAGTACATCACAGTCCAGTACATCACAGTCCAGTACATCACAGTCCAGTACATCACAGTCCAGTACATCACAGTCCAGAACATCACAGTCCAGTACATCACAGTCCAGTACATCACAGTCCAGTACATCACAGTCCAGTACATCACAGTCTAGTACATCACAGTCCAGTACATCACAGTCCAGTACATCACAGTCCAGAACATCACAGTCCAGAACATCACAGTCCAGTACATCACAGTCCAGTACATCACAGTCTAGTACATCACGGTCCAGTACATCACAGTCCAGAACATCACAGTCCAGAACATCACAGTCCAGAACATCACAGTCCAGAACATCACAGTCCAGAACATCACAGTCCAGTACATCACAGTCTAGTACATCACAGTCCAGTACATCACAGTCCAGAACATCACAGTCCAGAACATCACAGTCCAGTACATCACAGTCCAGTACATCACAGTCCAGTACATCACAGTCCAGTACATTACAGTCCAGGAGGTCACAGCCCAGGAGGTCACAGCCCAGGAGGAACGTGCTATGACCCACAGCATTGTTCAAACACTGCTTATCATCCTTATCTCATTTGTGGGGAATATTCCTTGTCAAATCATCATAATAAACTCAACTGAAAACTTCACAGAGTGTGCAGGCGTTCATTCTATGATTGGTTAATGTTTTAAATCAGGTGTGTTAGTGTTGTAGACTGTCTTTGGGTGTTATAAACCATGAATAATCCTACATGTATGAATAAAAACAGCCAGCTCTCACAAATAGAATTGTAACTCATATTTTGTTCTGTTTCAGCAGGCTAGCCATATTTATTCATTAACATAACGTTACTCACTGTAGCATCCAATCTCTTCTCTTCTTTCACCTCCTCTTCCTTCTCCTCCCCCTCTTCCTCCTCCACTTCCTTCCTTCCTTCTCCACCCCTCCACTTCCTCCTCCTCCACTTCCTTCTCCTCCACCCCCTCCTCTTCCTTCTCCTTCACCTCCTCCATCCAGGTGGTACCCAGCGACTACCCAGGGCCATCGGGGTAGCCCTGGCTAAGGAGCTGATCTTTGCGGCGCGGGCGATTGACGGAACCGAGGCGAAGAGACTGGGCCTGGTCAGCCATGCCGTGGAGCAGAACAAGAGCGGAGATGCCGCCTACCTCAGAGCACTGGACCTGGCCCGCGAGTTCAACCCAAATGTGAGTATATGATAAAGCATGTACGTACAGTGCATTCAGAAAGTATTCAAACCCCTTGACATTTTCTACATTTCGTTAACTTACAGCCTTATTCTAAAATTGATTTAAAAAATGTTTTTCTTCCTCATCAATCTACACACAATACACCATAATGACATAATGACAAAGCAAAAAACTGGTTTTTAGAAATGTTAGCAAATGTATTAAAAATACTACATTTAAATATCACATTTACATAAGTATTCAGACCCTTTACTCAGTACTTTGTTGAAGCACCTTTAGCTTCTTGGGTATGACACTACAAGATTGGCACACCTGTATTTGGGGAGTTTCTTCCATTCTTCTCTGCAGATCCTCTCAAGCTCTGTCAGGTTGGATGGGGAGCGTCGCTGCACAGCTATTTTCAGGTCTCTCCAGAGATGTTCGATCGGGTTCAAGTCCAGCCTCTGCCTGGGCCACTCAAGGACATTCAGAGACTTGTCCCGAAGCCACTACTCTGTAGTCTTGGCTGTGTACTTAGGGTTGTTGTCCTGTTGGAAGGTGAACCTTCGCCCCAGTCTAAGGTCCTGAGTGCTCCGGATTAGGTTTTCATCAAGGATCTCTCTGTACTTTGCTCCGTTCATCTTTCCCTCGATCCTGACAAGTCTCACAGTCTCTGGCGCAGAAAGCATTCCCACAGAATGATGCTGCCACCACCATGCTTCACTGTAGGGTTTCCTCCAGACGTGACGCTTGGCATTCAGGCCATAGAGTTCAATCTTGGTTTCATCAGACCAGAGAATCTTGTATCTCATGTTCTAAGAGTCCTTTAGGTGCCTTTTGGCAACCTCCAAGCGGGCTGTCATGTGCCTTTTACTGAGGACTGGCTTCCGTCTGGCCACTCTACCATAAAGGCCTGATTGGTGGAGTGCTGCAAAGATGGTTGTCCTTCTGGAAGGTTCTCCCATCTCCACAGAGGAACTCTGGAGCTCTGTCAGAGTGACCATCGGGTTCTTGCCACCTCCCTTACCAAGGCTCTTCTCTCCCGATTGCTCCCCCGGTCGGCCAGCTCTAGGAAGTGCCTTGGTGTTTCCAAACTTCTTCCATTTAATAAGAATTATAAAGGCAACTGTGTTCTTGGGGACCTTCTATGCTGCAGAAATGTTTGGTACCCTTCCCCAGATCTGTGGCTCGACACAATCCTGTCTCGGAGCTCTACGGAAAATTCCTTCAACCTCATGGCTTGCTTTTTGCTCTGACATGCACTGTCAACTGTGGGACCTTATATAGACAGGTGTGTGGCTTTCCAAATCATGTCCAATCAATTGAATTTACACAGGTGGACTCCAATCAAGTTGTAGAAACATCTCAAGGATGATCAATGGAAACAGGATGCACCTGAGCTCAATTTTGAGTCACATAGCAAAGGGTCTGAATACTTATGTAAATAAGGTATCAGTTTTTTATTTTGTATAAATTTCTACCAAAAAATGTAAACCTGTTATCACTAGGTCATTATGGGGTACTGTGTGTAGATTGATGAGGGGGAAAGTATTTGATCCATTTTAGAATAAGGCTGTAACATAACAAAATGTGGGGGAAATCAAGGGGTCTGAATACTTGACGAATGCTCTGTACATTGTACACTGTACAAACCAGAGTAATACCGCCTTTAAGCAGGGATGTTATTACACATTGGCTGTGTCTGAAATCGTGTCCCTTTACTTGATTATCAGCTGGGTCTAAAAATGTAATTTTCTTCATCAATTTGTGCAGCAAATTCATACTAGATTAAACAACTGAAATTACTTTTACATCCTGGCATATAAAGTGTACTAAATGTTTGGAAATTTCACATAATATAAAACATTTTATTTTTGCATACCCAATCAGCGTACTCTTTAGATGCAAGTATGGGTGTTCCGACATGGCCGTTGACTCTGTGGTTTCCCTGAAATCAAACCTCAGATTCTCAGAATAGGCTGCTACACTGAATGATTTGGAGTGTAGCCTACAGTCGTGATGTATCAACTTCTTAGAAATAACACCTGAGCGAATGCAGATGTTGTACCTTTTATGTACGAATTAGATTTCTAGTGACCTGCAACACTATACCGGGGAACCACCTGTTATATAGACTCAGGGTAGAAACAACAACCATTGTTATCTTGTTATGGCTGAAATCCCGTTAACGGGATCAATTTGACAACAGCCAGTGAAAGTGCATGTCGCCAAATTCAAACAACAGAAATCTCATAATTAAAATTCCTCAAACATACAAGTATTATACACTGTTTTAAAGATAAACGTGTTGTTAATCCCACCACAGTGTCCGATTTCAAAATGGCTTTACAACGAAAGCATACCATGCGATTAGGTTAGGTCAACGCCTAGTCACAAAAAACACAGCCATTTTTCCAGCCAAAGAGAGGAGTCACAAAAAGCAGAAATAGAGATACAATTAATCACTAACCTTTGGTGATCTTCATCAGATGGCACTCATAGGACTTCATTTTACACAATACATGTATGTTTTGTTCGATAAAGTTCATATTTATATCCAAAAATCTAAGTTTACATTGGCGCGTTATGTTCAGTAATGTTTTGCTTCCAAAACATCCGGTGATTTTGCAGAGAGCCACATCAATTTACAGAAATACTCATCATGAACGTTGATGAAAGATACAAGTGTTATGCATATAATTAAAGATATACTTCTCCTTAATGCAACCGATGTGTCAGATTTCAAAAAAGTTTTACGGCAAAAGTACACCATGCAATAATCTGAGTACAGCGCTCAGCCACAAAAACAAGCCATACAGATACCCTCCATGTTGTGGAGTCAGTAAAAGTCAGAAATAGCATTATAAATATTCACTTACCTTTGATGATCTTCATCGGAATGCACTCCCAGGAATCCCAGTTCCACAAAAAAAATGTTTGTTTTGTTCAATAAAGTCCATCATTTATGTCCAAATACCACCTTTTTGTTTGCGCGTTTAGTCCAGTAATCCAAAATGCACAAGGCGCGAGCACTAGGTCCAGACGAAAAGTCAAAAAGTTCTATTACAGTTCGTAGAAACATGTCAAACGATGTATAGAATCAATCTTTAGATGTTTTTGTCATAAATCATCAATAATGTTTCAACCGGACAATTCCTTTGTCTTTAGAAATGAAAAGGAGCGGAGCTCTTACTCACGCGTGACTAAACTAATGGCTTTCTTCCAGACCCCTGATTTAAACAGCTCTTATTCGCTCCCCCTTCATAGTAGAAGCCTGAAACAATGTTCTAAAGACCAAATTTACACTGTATATTGGATAGGCAATCACTTCAAAAACTACAAACCTCAGATTTCCCACATCCTGGTTGGATTTTTCTCAGGTTTTTACCTACCATTTGAGCTGTTATACTCACAGACATCATTCAGACAGTTTTAGAAACTTCAGCGTGTTTTCTATCCAAATCTACTAATAATATGCATATCTTAGCTTCTGGGCCTGAGTAGCAGGCAGTTTACTCTGGGCACGCTTTTCATCTGAACGTGGAAATAGCGCCTCGCAGCCATAAGAAGTTATTTACATGCACTTGTGACCCTAAACAAACTATTGTTTTCCTTTGATCTCTTCAGGGTCCCATTGCAATTAGGATGGCAAAGTTGGCAATCAACCAGGGCATAGAGGTAAGACTCATACATACCGGTACTTTTTCCATCTCTGTAATAAGTGATCAAATGTCCCCAAATTCAGTTTTCAGTCAACATACTGGTCTCAAGTACAGTATTTTATAATTTGACCAAATCTGTTCATATGTTTATTATTGAATGGTTAGAGCACAGGTTAAGTCATGTTGATGTTCTAAGCAGACCTGGGTTCAAATCATATTTGAGATTGACCCCTTAGGAATTACCTTTTAAGGATGACCTATTGTGTCTAGCAATAGTATTTGGGAATGACCTCAGGTCTAAGTAATAGTATTTGGGTATGGCCTCCTAGGTCTAGTAATAGTATTTGGGTATGGCCTCCTAGGTCTAGTAATAGTATTTGGGTATGGCCTCCTAGGTCTAGTAATAGTATTTGGGTATGGCCTTCTAGGTCTAGTAATAGTATTTGGGTATGGCCCCCTAGGTCTAGTAATAGTATTTGGGTATGGCCTCCTAGGTCTAGTAATAGTATTTGGGTATGGCCTCCTAGGTCTAGTAATAGTATTTGGGTATGGCCTCCTAGGTCTAGTAATAGTATTTGGGAATGATCTCCTAGGTCTAGTAATAGTATTTGGGTATGGCCTCCTAGGTCTAGTAATAGTATTTGGGTATGGCCTCCTAGGTCTAGTAATAGTATTTGGGTATGGCCTCCTAGGTCTAGTAATAGTATTTGGGTATGGCCTCCTAGGTCTAGTAATAGTATTTGGGTATGGCCTCCTAGGTCTAGTAATAGTATTTGGGTATGGCCTCCTAGGTCTAGTAATAGTATTTGGGTATGGCCTCCTAGGTCTAGTAATAGTATTTGGGAATGATCTCCTAGGTCTAGTAATAGTATTTGGGTATGGCCTCCTAGGTCTAGTAATAGTATTTGGGAATGCCTCCTAGGTCTAGTAATAGTATTTGGGTATGGCCTCCTAGGTCTAGTAATAGTATTTGGGTATGGCCTCCTAGGTCTAGTAATAGTATTTGGGTATGGCCTCCTAGGTCTAGTAATAGTATTTGGGAATGATCTCCTAGGTCTAGTAATAGTATTTGGGTATGGCCTCCTAGGTCTAGTAATAGTATTTGGGAATGATCTCCTAGGTCTAGTAATAGTATTTGGGTATGGCCTCCTAGGTCTAGTAATAGTATTTGGGAATGATCTCCTAGGTCTAGTAATAGTATTTGGGTATGGCCTCCTAGGTCTAGTAATAGTATTTGGGTATGGCCTCCTAGGTCTAGTAATAGTATTTGGGTATGGCCTCCTAGGTCTAGTAATAGTATTTGGGAATGATCTCCTAGGTCTAGTAATAGTATTTGGGTATGGCCTCCTAGGTCTAGTAATAGTATTTGGGAACGATCTCCTAGGTCTAGTAATAGTATTTGGGCCTCTTGGGTCTTGCTGCATTTAGGGATCGGTGCCACAAAGCATGGTGGAGGATTGAAGTAAGCATCTGATTCAGTAGTCAGTGAGTCAGCTCACTTGCCAAAGGGATCCATGTCACATCTGAAGGCCGTCAGAGAAACCTGAGAGAATCTGTTGAGTGACTTTGTTATCCCAGAGGCCAACGGTCACAACTGACAAATAAACCGCACTTTCTGACAGGTGCTGTGTCATTTGTAGACAGCCTGTTCTACCATGTTAATGTATCATAGGCTACACAAACTGCAAATATCCATATTGGGGCCAACTTTGACAAATGGTCAAATCACACGCAAGATCAGCCTGGTTTCATGTAGTTTTCTCAGGTTATATGAATACAGGTCAACAGCTGGCACACTTGAAAGATGCACATTTTTAAACAGAGAAATTCTTCTGTGCATTCCTTTATAAAATTGCTCAACAACGATCTCTTTAAATGTCGGTTATTTTCTAAAGGAGAGTATGGCACAGGAGATATTTCTGGTTCAGTTAAATGCCAAGGTAACCTATGAAAGTAGGTTTCTCCTCTCTCTGTGCTGTCATGGAAAATAAATGCTGCCCCTAATTCTGTATAATTCAACCTTTAAAGTGTGAATTTGGAATGGGTCTTGGATCTAGGTAGGTTTGTTAAAGTTGGTGAACATTTTACCAATGCACAGACATATGCTCAATACAGGTATAGGATCGTAATTTGAGCCAGTTTGCTACAGCTAGAAAATAATCCTACAGAAACAGGAAATGTGAATTATTATGTGGATTATACACTGAACAAAAATATAAACACAACTTCAAACATTTTACTGAGTTACAGTTCATAGATGGAAATCAGTCAATTTAAATAAATTCATTAGGCCCTAATCTATGGATTTCACATAAATGGGAATACAGATATGCATCTGTTGGTCACAGATACCTTAAAAAAAAAGTAGGGGCGTTGATCAAAAAAAAACATTCAGCACCTGGTGTGACCACCATTTGCCTCCTGCAGCGCGACATGTCTCCTTCGCATACAGTTGATCAGGCTGTTGATTGTAGCCTGTGGAATATTGTCCCACTCCTCTTCAATGGCTGTGCAAAGTTACTGGATATTTGCGGGAACTGGTACACTCTGTCGTACATGTCGATCCAGAGCATCCCAAACATGCTCAATGGGTGACATGTCTGGTGAATATACAGGCCATGGAAGAACTGGTACATTTTCAGCTTCCAGGAATTGTGTACAGATTCTTGCGACATGGGGCCATGCATTATCATGCTGCAACATGAAGTGATGGCGGCGGATGAATGGCACAACAATGGGCCTCAGGATCTCGTCATGGTATCTCTGTGCATTCAAATTGCCAGCGATAAAATGCAACTGTTCATTGTCCATAGCTTATGCCTGCCCATACCATAACCCCACCATGGGGCACTCTCTTCACAATATTGACATCAGCAAACCGCTCACCCACACGACACCGTACACGCGGTCTACCATCTGTGCGGTACAATTGAAACCTCCATTCATCCGTGTAGAGAACACTTCTCCAGTGTGCCAGTGGCCATCATAGATGATCATTTGGTGATGTCGACGAGCTCGCAGATGATTTTCCTTGACAATTTGTGCAGTAATTGTTCGGTTGTGCAAACCCACAGTTTCATCAGCTGTCCGGGTGACTGGTCTGAGACGATTCCGCAGGTGAAGAAGCCGGATGTGGAGGTCCTGGGCTGGCGTGGTTGCACGTGGTCTGCGTTTGCGAGGCTGGTTGGACGTACTGCCAAATGATCTAATACGACGTTGGAGGCGGCTTATGGTAGAGAAATTAAGTGGCCTTTTATTGTCCCCAGCACAAGGTGCACCTGTGTAGTGATCATGCTTTTTAAGCAGCTTCTTGATATGCCACACCTGTCAGGTGGATGGATTATCTTGCCAAAGGGGAAATGCTCACTAACAGGGATGTAAACAAATTTGAGAGAAAGAAGCTTTTCATGCGTATGGAAAATATCAGGGATCTTTTATTTCAGCTCATGAAACATATGACCAAAGCTTTACCATTTGCGTTTATGTTTTTGTTCAGTGTAATTAATGGACATAAGGGAAAATCAAGTCTGAAATTTCAGTGGAAATTACAAACGTGAGAAGCCTTTTTAAACCTCAAATACTACACTACAAGTTTTACATTTCCATTGCAGGAATGTTCTTCTGCAACAGGGTGATCAAATTAAGACGCTACATCTGTAGTTTCGATCCTGTAGGAATGACAGGAAACGATGAAACAACCAAACCACATAGCTGGTCAAGAATAAAGATGGTAGAAAATAGCTATTTTATACGGTTTATATTGCTGCATATGTTTGTTATTTTATCTAATATCTTGATATTTTTCAGGTGGATTTAAATACGGGATTAGCAATTGAAGAAGCATGCTATGCCCAGGTACGTCTAGTCATGAACAAGAACTTCAATTCCACAACCCTTCTGTTAAATAGCCCATATTCTGTTAAATAGCCCATATGCTGTAGATTTCTGACGCTTATTCTTCTGCTAGAACTATTTAAAATGTACACTTCTTTTTATATGCAGTTCACATACAATGATGCCATGATTTTGTCAAGGTTAGATAGTGTCTATTGACATAGTGTACCTCTTCCACCTGCTGCATATCTACGCTCACTTTGGACACCACTTTGAACAGTCTTCAGTTGTACATCAAACAACTCACACAGTATGACGCATAAACAACAACCACCATCACTCGCAGGATCACTCAAAATAGAAAATATACGTTGTTGTCTTTCGTTTCCAAGGTGATTCCGACAAAAGACAGGCTGGAGGGACTGGCTGCGTTCAAGGAGAAGAGGCCTCCTCGCTTTAAGGGAGAGTAAATGCCACCCTGGGCCAATCAAGGTGGAGTAAACGTTCACCCTGGGCCAATCAAGGGAGAGTAAATGTTCACCCTGGGCCTATCAAGGTGGAGTAAACACCACCCTGGGCCAATCAAGAGCAATCGCAAATGGCTACCTTCAGTTCTCCTCCTTTCACTGCTTCTGTCAGATTCCCATAAGATGGCAATATAGGCAGTACCATCCTCTCTATAACTGGAGTGGGGTGTCCTAACCGAGACTTGAGATGTCACATAAAAGTACTGTATCCGGACAGAGATAGAAGTTAGGGAGAGAACAACTTTACAGCTGATTTCATAACCAGAACTGCTAATCTGCATGATGACTTTATTTTTTTCAGTTTCTAATGTCATGAGTTGCCTTTCCTTGTTGTCGTGCCCAACATGTGGTCTGTCTGCTGTATGTTAACATCATCGAGTGTTTGTTCCTCAGTGATTCAGAAGATCAGAATAATTAAGAATTTGCAAATATGATGAGATGAGATTGGATCCTTAGTATTACGCAGAAAAGAATAGTCCCCGAAATTCCCTATTTATTTGACAAGCGTCAGCGTATCCAATCCATTTTCTAATTACATTTCATGATATCAGGCAGGCTAACAGCAAATCACATGATAAAAGCCATGCACTTCCCAAGTTCGCTGTGTTTTCTAATGTTTGAATGTTAGAGAAAGGATCTGTTCCTAGATCACAGAGGAAACCTTTGTAGAGCTATCACAATAAAGTTCTGTCTCAAACTCTGTCACCTGTCTATGCTTCTCGTCTCATGTTTTGAAGCTAGTTACACATGACATACTGTAGTGTAAAAAGACCTTCTGCCAACCTTGGATCTAAACCCAGTTTCTTGACACCAAATTATTATCAATGTATTGATGTTGTATGACCTTTCACCCTAAGAGAAACTCTCTCATGAGAACAAGTCAGTAGTTTATGAAATGTACTGTTTAAATGCTTTAGGCCTTACAGCGAACATGTTTTCCAGGAGAATGGCTTTTCATCCCCCTTCAAAAGCCCACTGGTCTTTTTTTTAAACCTTTATTTAACTAGGCAAGTCAGTTAAGAACAAATTCTTATTTTCAATGACGGCCTAGGAACAGTGGGTGAACTGCCTGTTCAGGGGCAGAACGACAGATGACCTTGTAAACCAGTTACAGAGTTAAATGATTACGATAGGAGAAAACTGAGAATGGATCAACAACATTGTAGTTACTCTTCAATACTAACCTAAATGACAGAGTGAACTGAAGGAAGCCTGTACAGAATAAAACATATTCCAAAACATGCACCCTGTTTACAATAAGTTTACAATATTACAACAAATGTCAGAAAAAAAATAACTTTTTGTTTTGAATACAAAGCATTATGTTTTGGGCAAATCCAACATAACACATCACTGAGTACCACTTCATATTTTCAATCATGGTGTTGGCTGCATCATGTTATGGGTATGCTTGTCATCGGCAAGGTACTAGGGAGTGTTAGCCACTTTGTCTGCTTAAGGACACATAGTTTCCCTCAGAAATGTTCTATTTATATTTTATTTAACCTTTTTTTAATTAGGCAAGTCAGTTAAGAACATATTCTTATTTACAATGACGGCCTACCAAAAGGCAAAAGTCCAGGATTAAATAAACATTTAGGACAAAACACACATCACGACAAGAGAGACAACACTACATAAAGAGAGACTTAAGACAACAACATAGCATGGCAGTAACACAACATGGCAGCAGCACAAAACAGGGTACAAACATTATTGAGCACAGACAACAGCACAAAGGGCACGAAGGTAGAGACATCAATACATCACACAAAGCAGCCACAACTGTCAGTAAGAGTGTTCCTCCTGTTACATATCTTGCACTCATCTCATATATATTTACTGTATTCTACTATACCTTAGTCTGTGCCTCTCTGACATGACTCATCCATATGTATATATTCTTAATTCCATTCCTTTTGTGTGTATTAGGTATATGTGGAATTGTTAGATATTGCTGCACTGTCGAGAAGTAGAAGCACAAGCATTTCTCTACACGATTTGATTTGAAGTACTGTTTATTAACTGAGCTGGAACTGTGCTCCAAGGGGTCATGTCATGGGGGGGGGGGGGGGTCACCTTTTACTGCAGCATTTTGGGATTGATTAGCCAACATGATGTAATGATTATCTTAGATACACAGAGGGAACAGGCAAATAATTTGTATTGTTTTTCCTCACGATCCACATTCGCCACATAAAGCTAATTTCTTTCATGTAAAACTAGCCTCTTATCAAGGAAGTTAACACAGAAGTTGTAGACACAAGATCGATCTGTACACAATCTGTTTAGAGGATTTTTATTATACTTTTTTGCTCATGTTTCAGCAGTTTGTGTACATAGTTTTGTCTTTGACTTAAATATCATAAAAAAGGTTTTAAAGTAGTGATGGGAAGGGTTCGTCGGAAATATTAAGCAAACGTGCCCCATTACAGGGCGGCAGGTAGCCTGGTGGTTAGAGCGTTGGGCCAGTAAAAGAAAGGTTGCTAGATCAAATACCCGAGCCGACAAGGTAAAAATCTGCCGTTCTTCCCCTGAAGTAGGCAGTTCCTATGCCGTCATTATAAATAAGAATTTGTTCTTGACTAGATTGCCTAGTTAAATATTTTATTTTTACAAAAGAGCAATAAAACTTCAACAGGGTAGGAACTGTGTAGGCGTTTGAACAGGTTGGAGCCTGATAACGTCTCATGATGCAACAATAATACAGTTGAAGCGGAAGTTTACATACACTTAGGTTGGAGTCATTAAAACTCGTTTTTCAACCACTCCACAAATGTATTGTTTTATAGTTTTGACAAGTCGGTTAGGACATTTACTTTGTGCATGACACAAGTCCTTTTTCCAACAATTGTTAACAGACAGATTATTTAACTTATAATTCACTGTATCACAATTCCAGTGGGTCAGAAAGGTACCACGTTCATCTGCTAACAATGCTCTGCTAGCACATGAGAATGCAGGGCATGTTTCATTTCATATCAAGTCAAGTTTCTTTGTTTCGGTCAACCGAGTGCCGCATCGGTCTAAGGCACAGCATTGAGTGCTAGCTGCGTTACTACAGATCCTGGTTCGATACCGGGCTGTGTCGCAGCCGGCCACGGCCAGGAGACTCATGAGACAATGCGCAATTGACCCAGCGTCATCCGGGTTAGGGGACGGTTTGGCCGGCCCGGATGTCCTTGTCCCATCGCGCTCTAGCGACTCCTGTGGCGGGCCAGGTGCATGCACGCTGGCACGGTTGCCAGTTGTACGGCGTTTCCTCCAACACATTGGTGCAGCTGGCTTCCGGGTTAAGCGAGCATTGTGTCAAGGAGCAGTGCGGCTTGGCGGGGTTGTGTTTCGGAGGAGGCACGGCTTCCGACCTTCGCCTCTCCCGAGTCCGTACAGAAGTTGTAGCGATTGGACAAGACTGTAACTACCAATTGGATACCACGAAAAGGGGTAAAAAAAAAAATCAGGTAAACCGATTCAAAGCCGTTTCATCGCAGCACATGACGTGCTGTTTTGTCTGAAAGCTCTTAGAAACTCTTCTAAATGATAAGAGCCTCTATTATGGTTAGTGAGCCTGCAGGGAAAACAGTGGCTGCACGGGCGGGCAAATCATGAACTTAACCCATTTCCCCCTGTCACAGTGAACAGAAACCCAGAGCATTGTTCTGATCACAAACAGAGCCTCTACCCTTATAGAACAATTCTCTCCGACCCTTTTCCAGGTGTTGTCAACCAAACTTGAGAGACATTTCACCACTGTAGACCTCGGCAAACAATGATTTGAAACTGTCCCCTTAGGCAGTGTGACAGCACTGGCTCCCCCAACTGTCTCCCCTAGTCAGTGAGAGCACTGGCTCCCCAAACTGTCCCCCTTAGTCAGTGTAACAGCACTGGCTCCCACAACTGTCCCCCTTAGTCAGTGAGAGCACTGGCTCCCCCTTAGTCAGTGTAACAGCACTGGCTCCCTGTCCCCCTTAGTCAGTGTAAGAGCACTGGCTCCCCCAACTGTCCCCCTTAGTCAGTGAGAGCACTGGCTCCCCAAACTGTCCCCCTTAGTCAGTGTAACAGCACTGGCTCCCCCTTAGTCAAGCACTGCTCCCCCCCCTTAGTCAGTGAGAGCACTGGCTCCCCCAACTGTCCCCCTTAGTCAGTGTAGTCAGTGAGCACTGGCTCCCCCCCCAACTGTCCCCCTTAGTCAGTGTAACAGCACTGGCTCCCCCAACTGTCCCCCTTAGTCAGTGAGATCACTGGCTCCCCCAACTGTCCCCCTTAGTCAGTGAGAGTGTCTCCCCCAACTGTCCCCCTTAGTCAGTGAGAGCACTGGCTCCCCCAACTGTCCCCCTTAGTCACTGAGAGCATTGGCTCCCCCAACTATCCCCCTTAGTCTGTGAGGGCACTGGCTCCCCCAACTGTCCTCCTTAGTCAGTGTAACAGCACTGGCTCCCCCAACTGTCCCCCTTAGTCAGTGAGAGCACTGGCTCCCCCAACTGTCCCCCTTAGTTAGTGTAACAGCACTGGCTCCCCACACTGTCCCCCCTAGTCAGTGAGAGCACTGGCTCCCCCAACTGTCCCCCTTAGTCAGTGAGAGCACTGGCTCCCACAACTGTCCCCCTTAGTCAGTGAGAGCACTGGCTCCCCCAACTGTCCCCCTTAGTCAGTGAGAGCACTGGCTCCCCCAGCACTGTCTCCCCCTGTCCCCCTTAGTCAGTGAGAGCACTGGCTCCCCCAACTGTCCCCCTTAGTCAGTGAGAGCATTGGCTCCCCCAACTGTCCCCCTTAGTCAGTGAGAGCACTGGTTCCCCCAACTGTCCCCCTTAGTCAGTGAGAGCACTGGCTCCCCCAACTGTCCCCCTTAGTCAGTGAGAGCACTGGCTCCCCCAACTGTCCCCCTTAGTCACTGAGAGCACTGGCTCCCCCAACTGTCCCATCTTAGTCACTGAGAGCACTGGCTCCCCCAACTGTCCCCCTTAGTTAGTGAGAGCACTGGCTCCTCCAACTGTCCCCCCTAGTCACTGAGAGCACTGGCTCCCACAACTCTCCTATGCTCTCTAAAATTAAACAATCGAGGGCGACACACACACACACACACACATGATGAAGCACAGTTGACCACCACACAAAGAGACCCAGCTGCCAGCTCATAGCCTGTGTGTTTATAGGCCCCGGGGTCCAGGCCTACGTGTTCCTCCACCCCTTTCAGCTGTGCTGATGAAATACCTTGCATTCCTTCCTGGAATAGAGAGGCCACGGAAGCAGGCTGCCACAGCCCTGCGGGGCTTTGCCCGGTTGAAGGCAATGCAGTCGTAATAGTCATCAGTGGAGGCAGGGTTGACAGGCATGGCTGCATTTAACAAGGATTTGTTTGTTTTAGAGCGATATACAGGTAACTGCCAAAATAAAGGAAACACCTTATGTCACCTTGGTATCGGTTCCACAAGTGTCTGGAACTGATTCTTCCATCATTTGTTGTTTTGTTAATGGTGGTGCAAAACTCTGCCTCGGGTGCAGCTCCAGAATCTCCCAGACGTTTTCAATTTGGTTGAGATCTGGTGACTGAGACGGCCATGGCATGTTTACCTCATTTTCATGCTCATCAAACCATTCAGGGCCCAGCTAGCAATGAGGAATTGGCCCAGAAGTGGCACTGTTCCGGGGGGCCGGAACTGATTGAATCGGGAAGGAATCGGGTGTCGGACTCGGCCCAGAATCAAAATGAATGACTGCCCAGAATCGGCCCAAATACATCGGCCGTTTCCGTCTACACCGGGCCGTTTCCGTCTACACCGGGCCGTTTCCGTCTACACCGGGCCGTTTCCGTCTACACCGGGCCGTTTCCGTCTACACCGGGCCGTTTCCGTCTACACCGGGCCGTTTCCGTCTACACCGGGCCGTTTCCGTCTACACCGGGCCGTTTCCGTCTACACCGGGCCGTTTCCGTCTACACCGGGCCGTTTCTGTCTACACCGGGCCGTTTCCGTCTACACCGGGCCGTTTCCATCTACACCGGGCCGTTTCCTTCTACACCGGGCCGTTTCCGTCTACACCGGGCCGTTTCCATCTACCGGAATTCAGCCAACTTTGCCGGCATCTTACTAGAACCCCCCCAGAAGCGGCCCAATGCAAATTTAAATTTAAATTACTCGATTTAGTCATTTTAAATATTACTGTTAAACATTTTATGCATACAAATTATACCCATCCACCCCCAAAAAATTATGTCGGAGGAATCACCATACACCTGGTGACCGTGTCAGTCAGTGTGCATGCGCCTGGCCTGTCACAGGAGTTGCTACAGCACGATGGGACAAGGACATCCCGGCCAGGCTAAAATCTCCCCTAACTTGGACGACGCTGGGCCAATTGTGAGTCACCTCATGGGTCTCACGGTTGCGGCTAGCATCGAACCAGCATCTGTAGCAACACAATTTACATTGTGATGCCGTGTTTAAGACCGCTGCGCCACTCGGGGAGGATCCATCAACAAAGTTTTTAATGCTTATCAATTGCATTGCACAAAGTATCAAAATACTAAAATGCTACACAGGACTCAGAATTTAATTTAAATGTTAATTGTATTTTTTCACAGAAACAATGAGAAAATATGGAAAAAATAATAATGAAATGTTAATTATATAAAGCAGGCTGTGTAATCATCTGCCAGGAGTAGCCCCAAACGGCCCGAGACCCAAGTAATACATTTGGGCCAGATAACTCACACCGGAATCGGCCCGAGCTCAATCCCCGCTTCCTAGCCATAAGTAATACTGCCGAAGGTGGCCAAGTCTCGGGCCACATGATGTCGGTCGAGTCTGACTCTCAGCCGGAATCGGCCCAGATCCACTGTGCTCGCTGGGGGACTAGTCGTACCCTGTGGATGAGGGCATTATCATCCAATGGGCGCATAGCCATGGTTGCCAAAATAATGGCTACCATAATATAATAATGGCCTACCATAATATAATAATGGCCTACCATAATATAATAATGGCCTACCATAATATAATAATGGCCTACCATAATATAACAATGGCCTACCATAATATAACAATGGCCTACCATAATATAATAATGGCCTACCATAATATAATAATGGCCTACCATAATATAATAATGGCCTACCATAATATAATAATGGCCTACCATAATATAATAATGGCCTACCATAATATAATAATGGCCTACCATAATATAACAATGGCCTACCCAGCATTTTTATACAGTGCATTCTGAAAGTATTCAGACCCCTTGACTTTTTCCACATTTTGTTAAATGTTACAGCCTTATTCTAAAATGGATTAAATAAAACAAATTGCTCATCAATCTATATACAATGTAGGTTTTGTGGTGGTGCTTTAGGTGATTCATTTGATATAGGGGTGGTGCTGGCGGTGATTCATTTGATATAGGGGTGGTGCTGGCGGTGATTCATTTGATATAGGGGTGGTGCTGGAGATGATTCATTTGATATAGGGGTGGTGCTGGAGGTGATTAATTTGATATAGGGGTGGTGCTGGAGGTGATTAATTTGATATAGGGGTGGTGCTGGAGGTGATTCATTTGATATAGGGGTGGTGCTGGAGGTGATTCATTTGATATAGGGGTGGTGCTGGAGGTGATTCATTTGATATAGGGGTGGTGCTGGAGGTGATTCATTTGATATAGGGGTGGTGCTGGAGATGATTCATTTGATATAGGGGTGGTGCTGAAGATGATTCATTTGATATAGGGGTGGTGTTGGAGGTGATTCATTTGATGTTGTGTGTGGGAGAACAGCTGTTTATGGTAGTAAAGTGCTTTTTATCTGCAAATAATTTTGAGCACTTTGTCACTTTAGATCTGACAGAAAGTGATTTGGTTTTCCCAAGGAATAGATTATAGCTTGAGTAAGGAATAGATTATACTCCTAGTAAGGAATAGATTATGGTCCTAGTAAGGAATAGATTATGGTCCTAGTAAGGAATAGATTATACTCCTAGTAAGGAATAGATTATAGTCCCAGTAAGGAATATATTATACTCCTAGTAAGGAATATATTCTAGTCCTAGTAAGGAATATATTATACTCCTAGTAAGGAATATATTATAGTCCTAGTAAGGAATAGATTCTAGTCCTAGTAAGGAATAGATTATAGTCCTAGTAAGGAATAGATTATAGTCCTAGTAAGGAATAGATTATAGTCCTAGTAAGGAATAGATTCTAGTCCCAGTAAGGAATAGATTATAGTCCTAGTAAGGAATAGATTATAGTCCCAGTAAGGAATGGATTATAGTCCTAGTAAGGAATAGATTATAGTCCTAGTAAGAAGAGATTCTAGTCCTAGTAAGGAATAGATTCTAGTCCTAGTAAGGAATAGATTCTAGTCCTAGTAAGGAAGAGATTCTAGTCCTAGTAAGGAATAGATTCTAGTCCTAGTAAGGAATAGATTCTAGTCCTAGTAAGGAATAGATTCTAGTCCTAGTAAGGAATAGATTATAGTCCCAGTAAGGAATAGATTATAGTCTTTATAAGAAATAGATTATAGCTCTAGTAAGGAATAGATTATAGTCCTAGTAAGGAAGAGATTCTAGTCCCAGTAAGGAATGGATTATAGTCCTAGTAAGGAATAGATTATAGTCCTAGTAAGGAATAGATTATAGTCCTAGGAAGGAATGATGTCGTCTTCCACGTGTAATGTTAGCCACTTGACATGTCTTTGGTAGCTTTTATGTGTGTGAATGTACTGAATGTGTCGTGTGTGTGTGTGTATCCATGCCAGCTCTAGTTTAATAATAATCCTCTCCATTGGTGTCAGTGGTTTTGAAACCCTAGCTGCTGTTAAGACTGGGTGGTGAAAGGCCATGAAAGCCCCCCATCAATGAAGAACACATCATGAAAGGCCCCATCAATGAAGAACACATCATGAAAGGCCCCCATTAATGAAGAACACATCATGAAAGGCCCCCATCAATGAAGAAGAACATTAATATCATGAAAGCCCCCCATCAATGAAGAACATATCATGAAAGCCCCCCCATCAATGAAGAACATATCATGAAAGGCCCCCCATCAAGGAACAACACATCCCTTTATCAATGTCCCTCCTTCCTGCTGTCACATTCCTGTCCACTTCTCAAATGGCATTTTGTTTCTTATGGGCCCTGGTCAAATGTAGTGCACTACATAGGGAATAGGGCTCTGGTCTAAAGTAGTGTACTACATAGGGAATAGGGCCCTGGTCAAATGTAGTGCACTACATAGGAAATAGGGCCCTGGTCAAATGTAGCGCACTACATAGGGAATAGAGAGCCGTTTGGGGGCAGCCCTGCTGGGCTCCTACAGTCCAGCTCTCCCTCCCAGGACAGCTGCTCTCTCTCTCTTCACATGTGTGCTATTCCGGGCAAAGATCTTTAAATAGACTCTCTGTTTCACAGTCTGTGCCCCCCCCTTACCAACAAGTGCCGTCAGCTCTTCAAGCCAAGGGCTTAGAGTGCTTGCGAGTCAGCAACTGTCCCACTGTTTATTCCTATTCCTCTCTCTCTGTCTCTCTCTCCCTCTCCATATCTCTCTCCCTCTCTCTCGCTCTCTCCCACTCCATATCTCTCTATTTCTCTCACTCTATCCCACTCCATATCTTTCTCCCCCTCTCTTTCTCTCTTACTCTCTCCCACTCCATATCTCTCTCTCCCTCTCTCTCTGTCTCACTCTCTCTCCCACTCCATATCTCTCTCTGTCTCTCACTCTCTCCCACTCCCTATCTCCCTCTCTCTGTCTCACTCTCTCTCCCACTCTCTCTCTCTCTCTCTCTCTCTCTCGCTCTCTCCCACTCCATATCTCTCTCTCCATATCTCTCTCTCTCTTACTCTCTCCCACTCCATATCTCTCTCTCTCACTCTCTCTCCCACTCCATATCTCTCTCCCTCTCTCACTCTTTCTCCCACTCCATATCTCTCTCTCCCTCTCTCTCTGTCTCTCGCTCTCTCCCACTCCATATCTTTCTTTCTTTCTTTTTCTCTCTCGCTCTCTCCAACTCCATATCTCTCTCCATCGCTCTCTTTCTCTTGCTCCATCCCACTCCATATCTTTCTTTCTTTTTCTGTCTTGCTCTCTCTCCCATTCCCTATCTCTCTCTCACCCCCCGTCTTTCTCACCCCCTGTTGAGTAACTGACCTCCCATATGGTTTGCAAAGGCTCTATGATGCCCTCCTTTGAAATGAAACCATTTTCATAGATTGAGCCATCTAACCGTTGAATTAATCCAGCATGTCTGTTCTGTGTAACCATACTCTTAACCAAAGCACATGTACTTATATTACCAGAGCTTAGCGTAGCTTCTTGTTTCTTGTTGTTGAAACTGGAATGACATCAAATGTGTGTCAAGTGGCCTATTTAATGGTCCCCAGGTCCCCATTTTAGAGTTTGGGGTCAATTCCTTTGCCATGCCTTATAGAAAACCAAAGGGCCCGTTTCAATTACAAAAATTACATTTGAAATCATTTACACCTGCCGACTTGAACCAGAAGTATTTTTATTTTGTCCTCAACAGAAAGAAATGAATAAGAAGGGGATGAAACGAGCAGAGTGTCCTTGTCCTTTCATCCGTGTGTCCCTGTTTGTGTTCCACCCTCTATTTAGGGTCAGTCTCACCCTTGTCTCCCCATGCTCTCAACCCTCTTTCAGTTGAAGGCATTCAGTTGTTCACCCGACTAGATATCCCCATGTACCCTTTCCCTTCTTCCACCTACCCCTCTATGTTCAGTGTGTTACCTTACGTTCACGTGTTTCGAACATCTGAGATGAACTCCAGTTGCTCGGCAACCCAGCAAAGAGAAAAATATTTAGCGCAGGCCTAATAACTACGGTGAGTGACGCAAACGACACTTATAATCGTCTTTTAAGGGCTCTATTCAGTCTGTAACGCTGAAGTGGTACAGTTTTGCGTGACAGAAATGTAAAAGTCATTTTAGATTGAGCTGACATATGCACCGTTTATCGTGAATGTGGTCTCCGCCAACGCGGGAATGTTGCCTTTAAATTTCAATGGGGCTTCAGCTCTGAACTTCCGCTTTACGGATTGAATAGAGCCCAAAGTCTTCCTTTAGTGGTCTAGCTAGATCTTCTTAACATTTAGCCCTGAAAATACTTGTCAGTGCATCAGATCCTAGCCATACCTCCATATGAATAACAGTCATACCTCCATATGAATAACAGCCATACCTCCATATGAATAACAGTCATACCTCCATATGAATAACAGTCATACCTCCATATGAATAACAGCCATACCTCCATATGAATAACAGCCATACCTCCATATGAATAACAGTCATACCTCCATATGAATAACAGTCATACCTCCATATGAATAACAGCCATACCTCCATATGAATAACAGCCATACCTCCATATGAATAACCTCCATAGTCATACCTCCATATGAATAACAGCCATACCTCCATATGAATAACAGGCCATACCTCCAATAACAGTCATACCTCCATATGAATAACAGCCATACCTCCATATGAATAACAGTCATACCTCCATATGAATAACAGCCATAACCTCCATATGAATAACAGTAATACCTCCATATGAATAACAGCCATACCTCCATATGAATAACAGCCATACCTCCATATGAATAACAGCCATACCTCCATATGAATAACAGTCATACCTCCATATGAATAACAGCCCTACCTCCATATGAATAACAGCCATACCTCCATATGAATAACAGCCATACCTCCATATGAATCCATACCTCCATATGAATAACAGCCATACCTCCATATGAATAACAGCCATACCTCCATATGAATAACAGCCATACCTCCATATGAATAACAGCCATACCTCCATATGAATATGAATAACAGCCATACCTCCTCCATATGAATAACAGCCATACCTCCATATGAATAACAGAATAACAGCCATACCTCCATATGAATAACAGCCATACCTCCATATGAATAACATGAATAACAGTCATACCTCCATATGAATAACAGCCATACCTCCATATGAATAACAGCCATACCTCCATATGAATAACAGTCATACCTCCATATGAATAACAGCCATACCTCCATATGAATAACAGCCATACCTCCATATGAATAACATACCTCCATATGAATAACATACCTCCATATGAATAACAGCCATACCTCCATATGAATAACAGCCATACCTCCATATGAATAACAGCCACCTCCATATGAATAACAGCCATACCTCCATATGAATACCTCCATATGAATAACAGCCATACCTCCATATGAATAACAACCTCCATATGAATCATACCTCCATATGAATAACAGCCAACCTCCATATGAATAACAGCCATACCTCCATATGAATAACAGCCATACCTCCATATGAATAACAGTCATACCTCCATACCTCCATATGAATAACAGCCATACCTCCATATGAATAACAGCCATACCTCCATATGAATAACAGCCATACCTCCATATGAATAACAGCCATACCTCCATATGAATAACAGCCATACCTCCATATGAATAACAGTCATACCTCCATATGAATAACAGCCATACCTCCATATGAATAACAGCCATACCTCCATATGAATAACAGCCATACCTCCATATGAATAACAGCCATACCTCCATATGAATAACAGCCATACCTCCATATGAATAACAGCCATACCTCCATACCTCCATATGAATAACAGCCATACCTCCATATGAATAACAGTCATACCTCCATATGAATAACAGCCATACCTCCATATGAATAACAGCCATACCTCCATATGAATAACAGCCATACCTCCATATGAATAACAGTCATACCTCCATATGAATAACAGCCATACCTCCATATGAATAACAGTCATACCTCCATATGAATAACAGCCATACCTCCATATGAATAACATATGAATAACATACCTCCATATGAATAACAGCCATACCTCCATATGAATAACAGCCATACCTCCATATGAATAACAGTCATACCTCCATATGAATAACAGCCATACCTCCATATGAATAACAGCCATACCTCCATATGAATAACAGCCATACCTCCATATGAATAACAGCCATACCTCCATATGAATAACAGCCATACCTCCATATGAATAACAGCCATACCTCCATATGAATAACAGCCATACCTCCATATGAATAACAGCCATACCTCCATATGAATAACAGCCATACTTCCATATGAATAACAGCCATACCTCCATATGAATAACAGCCATACCTCCATATGAATAACAGTCATACCCCCATATGAATAACAGCCATACCTCCATATGAATAACAGCCATACCTCCATATGAATAACAGTCATAAATGAATAAAGTCAACCTCCATATGAATAACAGCCATACCTCCATATGAATAACAGTCATACCTCCATATGAATAACAGCCATACCCCCATATGAATAACAGCCATACCTCCATATGAATAACAGCCATACCTCCATATGTGACGACCCTCCCACTGTCTGCCGTATTCTGTCTTTGTTCTTGTTTCCTTATTAGGATGCCGGTGGGCGGAGTTGGGGAGGGTCGTCAGCTACATGGGAAACACCTGGGCCAAGTGTGTCCCAGGATAAATAGACCTCTTCCACATTCATGGAAGAGACTCTCTCCATGCAGACACCTTTGTAGATTGTGTTGTGGTTCTTGGTGGCCTATTGTTTAAATGCATTGGCACCTTTCAACACCTTGCATTATCACATTCATGCATGCAAAACACTCACTTACACTACTGATTACACACACCATTGTATATTTTCCTTAGTTGCTTTGGTTAATAAATATATATTTTGTTACTCCTTATCTCCACGTTGTCTCCCTTTGTTACGGGCTTTGAGCCGGTTCGTGACAAGTGGGGGCTCGTCCAGGATCTTTGAACTATTGGTTTGGGAGACCGTGGAGGTACGTGTTTGGTTTGCATATTGTGTTTGAGTTTGATAGGCCCAGTATTGGTTGCTTTTGTTGCTTGGTTTGTGTGCTGCGTTGGAGAGAGATAATGGTTAGTTTCCAGGCCCTGCCTAGCCTGAACTCTTGTTCTGCTTTCTGTTGGGAAGTCAGTCTGAGGAGGTGAGTAAATCGGCTGTGTACCTCGGTAGGAGATTTGTGTAGGGTAGTGGAACTTGCTACCTGGAGCTATAGCCTTTTACCCCTGATAGGCTTAGCGACGTGTTTCATTTTTGGACATGTTTGGCATGGTTAAATGTTTGTTATTTTTGTGTGGTGTCTGTGGACTGAGCAGTTGTCTCGGGGCACATCCGTGGCTTGGTGGAATTTGCCAGCATGCTGGGGAGTTTTTCCTTGCCAGCGGGCTACAGTGCGTAAATTCCCACCGCAAATCTGCACGAAGACTAGGGTTGAGTTATTGTAGGTTTGGGGAAGCTCCATATCTCATCTCTCTTCTGTGGTGCTCAGGGTGATTGTCATTTCTCTGGTTGTGGTCTGATGTGCTCAGCAGAGGGGTTGAGCAAGATTATTTACTTTACTTATGACTATGGTGTCTCATGTACACAAGTTCATTCGCTTTCCATCAGAGGACCTGTTAGAATTATGTACTAAAGAACAGCTGTTGAAGATGGCTGAACACTACAAGGTTAAATGATTGAAATTAGTGAAATTATGAATCGTTGGAAGTGACTATGAATCGTTGGAAGTGACTATGAATCGTTGGAAGTGACTATGAATCGTTGGAAGTGACTATGAATCGTTGGAAGACTATGAATCTATGAATCGTTGGAAGTGACTATGAATCGTTGGAAGTGACTATGAATCGTTGGGAGTTGTAAAAATTAAGGACCCTGATGTTCTTTTCGTTGGAGTTTATAGCTGTTGTGGTCTTTTGTGCCATGTTACTGAATGTTTACGTGACTGACCATTGGTTGGGGTTGTCATCTTCTAGCTTTCCTGTCTGTTCCCTCCTGGTCTTGTGTTCTTCTTTCCTCTTAAATATTGCTTCCTATGCGCAAAGGTTGCTGAGGTCTGGGGAGGAGGAGGTTGGTTGGTGCAGGTGGAGGTGTGAACACATAACCCCTCGTCAATTTGGGACGCAGAGGCTGTGTCAATTTGGGACGCAGAGGCTGTGTCAATTTGGGACGCAGAGGCTGTGTCAATTTGGGACGCAGTGGCTGTGTCAATTTGGGACGCAGGGGCTGTGTCAATTTGGGACGCAGGTGGCTGTGTCAATTTGGGACGCAGAGGCTGTGTCAATTTGGGACGCAGTGGCTGTGTCAATTTGGGACGCAGGGCTGTGTCAATTTGGAAGCTGTGTCAATTTGGGACGAGGGGCTGTGTCAATTTGGGACGCAGAGGCTGTGTCAATTTGGGACGCAGTGGCTGTGTCAATTTGGGACGCAGTGGCTGTGTCAATTTGGGACGCAGTGGCTGTGTCAATGGCTTGTCAATTTGGGACGCAGTGGCTGTGTCAATTTGGGACACAGTGGCTGTGTCAATTTGGGACACAGTGGCTGTGTCAATTTGGGACGCAGTGGCTGTGTCAATTTGGGACACAGTGGCTGTGTCAATTTGGGACACAGTGGCTGTGTCAATTTGGGACGCAGTGGCTGTGTCAATTTGGGACGCAGAGGCTGGTATGTTCCGGGGTCCTTGTTGGTCCCCGGTTTTATGGGGGGGAATGTGACGACCCTCCCACTCTGTCTGCCGTATTCTGTCTTTGTTCTTGTTTCCTTATTAGGATGCCGGTGGGCGGAGTTGGGGAGGGTCGTCAGCTACATGGGAAACACTTGGGCCAAGTGTGTCCCAGGATAAATAGACCTCTTCCACATTCATGGAAGAGACTCTCTCCATGCAGACACCTTTGTAGATTGTGTTGTGGTTCTTGGTGGCCTATTGTTTAAATGCATTGGCACCTTTCAACACCTTGCATTATCACATTCATGCATGCAAAACACTCACTTACACTACTGATTACACACACCATTGTATATTTTCCTTAGTTGCTTTGGTTAATAAATATATATTTTGCTACTCCTTATCTCCACGTTGTCTCCCTTTGTTACGGGCTTTGAGCCGGTTCGTGACACATATGAATAACAGCCATACCTCCATATGAATAACAGTCATATCTCCATATGAATAACAGCCATACCTCCATATGAATAACAGCCATACCTCCATATGAATAACAGCCATACCTCCATATGAATAACAGCCATACCTCCATATGAATAACAGCCAACCTCCATATGAATAACAGCCAACCTCCATATGAATAACAGCCATACCTCCATATGAATAACAGCCATACATCCATAAGAATAACAGTCATACCTCCATATGAATAACAGCCATACCTCCATATGAATAACAGCCATACCTCCATATGAATAACAGTCATACCTCCATATGAATAACAGCCATACCTCCATATGAATAACAGCCATACCTCCATATGAATAACAGCCATACCTCCATATGAATAACAGCCATACCTCCATATGAATAACAGCCATACCTCCATATGAATAACAGCCATACCTCCATATGAATAACAGCCAACCTCCATATGAATAACAGCCATACATCCATAAGAATAACAGTCATACCTCCATATGAATAACAGCCATACCTCCATACCTCCATATGAATAACAGTCATACCTCCATATGAATAACAGTCATACCTCCATATGAATAACAGCCATACCTCCATATGAATAACAGCCATACCTCCATATGAATAACAGTCATACCTCCATATGAATAACAGCCATACCTCCATATGAATAACAGCCATACCTCCATATGAATAACAGTCATACCTCCATATGAATAACAGCCATACCTCCATATGAATAACAGCCATACCTCCATATGAATAACAGCCATACCTCCATATGAATAACAGCCATACCTCCATATGAATAACAGCCATACCTCCATATGAATAACAGTCATACCTCCATATGAATAACAGCCATACCTCCATATGAATAACAGTCATACCTCCATATGAATAACAGCCATACCTCCATATGAATAACAGCCGTACCTCCATATGAATAACAGTCATACCTCCATATGAATAACAGCCATACCTCCATATGAATAACAGCCATACCTCCATATGAATAACAGCCATACCTCCATATGAATAACAGCCATACCTCCATATGAATAACAGCCATACCTCCATATGAATAACAGCCATACCTCCATATGAATAACAGCCATACCCCCATATGAATAACAGCCATACCTCCATATGAATAACAGCCATACCTCCATATGAATAACAGCCATACCTCCATATGAATAACAGCCATACCTCCATATGAATAACAGCCATACCTCCATATGAATAACAGTCATACCTCCATATGAATAACAGTCATACCTCCATATGAATAACAGCCATACCTCCATATGAATAACAGTCATACCTCCATATGAATAACAGTCATACCTCCATATGAATAACAGCCATACCTCCATATGAATAACAGTCATACCTCCATATGAATAACAGCCATACCTCCATATGAATAACAGCCATACCTCCATATGAATAACAGTCATACCTCCATATGAATAACAGCCATACCTATATGAATAACAGTCATACCTCCATATGAATAACAGTCATACCTCCATATGAATAACAGCCATACCTCCATATGAATAACAGTCATACCTCCATATGAATAACAGTCATACCTCCATATGAATAACAGCCATACCCTGAATAACCCTCCATAAATAACACACTTGCCTCCATATGAATTTTGTATACCTCCATATGAATAACAGCCATACCTCCATATGAATAACAGTCTCCATACCTCCATATGAATAACAGCCATACCTCCATATGAATAACAGTCATACCTCCATATGAATAACAGCCATACCTCCATATGAATAACAGCCATACCTCCATATGAATAACAGCCATACCTCCATATGAATAACAGTCATACCTCCATATGAATAACAGTCATACCTCCATATGAATAACAGTCATACCTCCATATGAATAACAGCCATACCTCCATATGAATAACAGCCATATGAATAACCTCCATATGAATAACAGTCATACCTCCATATGAATAACAGCCATACCCCCATATGAATAACAGCCATACCTCCATATGAATAACAGTCATACCTCCATATGAATAACAGCCATACCTCCATATGAATAACAGCCATACCTCCATATGAATAACAGTCATACCTCCATATGAATAACAGCCATACCTCCATATGAATAACAGTCATACCTCCATATGAATAACAGCCATACCTCCATATGAATAACAGTCATACCTCCATATGAATAACAGTCCTACCTCCATATGAATAACAGCCATACCTCCATATAAATAACAGCCATACCAGTTATGAATAACAGCCATACCTCCATATGAATAACAGCCATACCTCCATATAAATAACAGCCATACCTCCATATGAATAACAGTCATACCTCCATATGAATAACAGCCATACCTCCTGTGAAGGTAGGATTCTGATTGGGTCTAGTGGGTCTTGATGTCGCCATGGAAACTACCACCTTGCTGAAAACCATTAATTAATTACAGTGATCTGTGTGCAGAGACTAGGCCTTGTCTGATTCATTCAGCCTTTCCCTGTTGCCACGGTGAAAAGTTGTTGCTGTGCCGTTTTTAGCAGAAAAAAACGTTGATTGAACTTCGCTAATTTAAGTCACATGGCTACAGTATATCAGACTTCTTGGTGTTGTTTTGATCCTGGCTATACCCCTCACACATAAAACTTTCCCATACTTGACTTCGGCCTCCATTTAATGAAAAGATACACTATTAAAAATGTAATTTACTGTACAGAAATATGTACACACTCAGGGGCGCAACTTTGGTTATAGTCGGGGGGACATAAATTTGAAAAAAATTAGACAGCCCACCCGACCGCTTGGAGACGTCCTCATGGTCCTAAAGCACACACTTGCCTCGTTTTGTATCACATTCCAAAGATAAAACTGGGGATGACAAAAAATGCAATTTCAGAATGTGGGGGTTGGGGGGGGGTGAAATGTCCCCTGTCTCCAGTGAAAGCTGCGTCTCTGTGCACACTATCTGTGGTGGCAGAGAAGCCATAGTAAAGGTGTATAGTAGCCACCTTGCCTGTGTGTGCACTGAACCAAAGGGTTAGCGGAGATACCTCCTCAGTTGTACAACTGAAATGTGTCTTCCGCATTTAACCCAACTTCCTCTTAATCAGAGAGGTGCCGGAGGGGGGGGGGGGGGGTTCCGTAATCAACTTTCACGTCTTCGGCACCCGGGGAACAGCTTTTCACCTTGTCAGTTTAGGGATTTGTTAAGGGAATTTGTATCAATGATGACTAATTATGTATACATTTCAATCAGGACTGACTCGTCCAAATGCTATTATGTACTGTACATATATGAATTTTCTCTCTTGCTCCCATTCCCAATTGTATATAATATAGTCAGGAGTTTAGAACAGTGCTTTGGTACAAATGAATGAACTATCTCCAGATGGCAGGGATGGACTATCTCTAGACTGTCTAGAATGCTATCTACACGGACTGACCTTGGCTACAGGCGAGGAGGGAAGGCTCGAGAACTATAGGGCCTCTCTACCGGTGTCATGAAGAGATAGAACATTTAGAAAACGCTGATGTCATTTTCAGTTTATAACCTGTGGAAAAATGTGTATATACCCAGTACTCTTTTGAATTAAACGCTGTTACCTGACTTTTAAGACCGGGGCTCTGTCCATTCTTATAAAAATATTGGGTCTTACAAACCCTTCAAATGCATTGACAGAGTATTTAATTCTGATTGGGAAATAATACAGGGGAATTTAGAATTCCTTCAACAGGATTCGATCCAGCAATCTTTCAGTTACTGGCCCAACGCTCTAACCACTAGGCTACCTGCGTATGGGGTACACCAGTTATCTCTCTGTGAGCTGAGCTATCTTGTCTTACATATAGTTGAACACTTCACATACCTTTAAGAATGTTACATTAAAAACTGTGTTTAACTCAATCACAGTACCACCATAACTTCTGTTCTAATGTTACTGCTTGAAATGAGCTTTCAAATAACTCAGAGAAGGTTTCTATTGGGCAATTTTAAGGCTCTATATGCACCACCCAGAGGGGACTACATACACCACCCAGAGGGGACTACACGCAACACCCAGAGGGGACTACACGCACCACCCAGAGGGGACTACATGCACCACTCAGAGGGGACTACATTCACCACCCAGAGGGAACTACACTCACCACCCAGAGGGGACTACATGCACCACCCAGAGGGGACTACATACACCACCCAGAGGGGACTACATGCACCACCCAGAGGGGACTACATACACCACCCAGAGGGGACAACATTCACCAGCCAGAGGGGACTACATACACCACCCAGAGGGGACTACACTCACCACGCAGAGGGGACTACACTCACCACCCAGAGGGACTACATGCACCACCCAGAGGGGACTACATTCACTACCCAGAGGGGACTATTATTTGAAAATAGAAAAATAGACAGAAGATAGACAGTGCTTTCCATCCGCAAAGATGTGATCTCAGTTTTGTCAGTAACTTACCTTACAGTGGTGATTATGTTGCATTGATAAAGCCTTAAATGCATGACATAAAGAGTCATAATGAAGATATGACTTCTCCTCTTGAGTTCAGAGTAGGAAGCTGGGAAAGTGGAGGCATAGAACCAACAGACAAGACAAGCTATTGTAAGGGAGTGTGTATATTGCATACCTCGTTCTCTACAGTAAGCTCCTGTTTGCCACCCACAGCTGATTGTGGATCAGTGTGGAAGTGGATGTGTGGAATGTGACATGGGCCTGACATGGTGTAAGCACAGCTGTTGTTTCCCCCTGGACACACACTGGACACCCCACAGGAAATACACTGGACACCCCACTGGACACCACACTGGACACCCCACTGGACACCCCACTGGACACCCACTGGACACCCCCCTGGACACACCACTGGACACACCACTGGACACCACACTGGACACCCCACTGGACACCCCACTGGACACCACACTGGACACACACTGGACACCACACTGGACACACACTGGACACCCCACTGGACACACACTGGACACCCCACTGGACACCCCACTGGATACCCCACTGGACACCCCACTGGATACCCCACTGGACACCCCACTGGACACCACTCTGGACACCCCACTGGACACACACTAGACACACACTAGACACACACTAGACACACACTGGACACCACACTGAACACACACTGGACACCCCACTGGACACCCCACTGGACACACACTAGACACACACGACACCACACTGAACACACACTGGACACCCCACTGGACACCCCACTGGACACCACACTGGACATACCCCACTGGACACCACACTGGACACACACTGGACACCCCACTGGACACCCCACTGGACACCCCACTGGACACCCCACTGGACACCACCACACTGGACACCACACTGGACACACACTGGACACTGGACACCACACTGGACACCCCACTGGACACCACACTGGACACCCCACTGGACACCACACTGGACACCACACTAGACACACACTGGACACCACAGACACACACTGGACACCACACTGAACACACACAGGACACCCCACTGGACACCACACTGGACACACACTGGACACCCCACTGGACACACACTGAACACCCCACTGTACACACACTGGACACCCCACTCTACACCACACTGGACACACACTGGACACCCCACTGGACACACTGCCAACTGGCCTCTTGTCCATTGGGTTATGTAACCCGTCTGACCACTATCTGGACTCACAAACACAGTATGTCTCCCTACATGGTGACACGTCCAATAACTTAAACACCTGACTGCTGACATGTAAAACATCAGTGGGCTAATGAAAAAATACCAACAGATTTTAATAAATCTCTCTGTTTGTCTAAGGCCATGTCCCTTCTGTCTAAGGCTATGTCCCTTCTGTCTAAGGCTATGTCCCTTATGTCTAAGGCCATGTCTCTTCTGTCTAAGGCCATGTCCCCTCTGTCTAAGGCCATGTCCCCTCTGTCTAAGGCTATGTCCTTTCTGGCTAAGGCTATGTCCCTTCTGTCTAAGGCTATGTCCCTTCTGTCTAAGGCTATGTCCCTTCTGTCTATGGCCATGTCCCTTCTGTCTAAGGCTATGTCCCTTCTGTCTAAGGCTATGTCCCCTCTGTCTAGAGCTATGTCCCCTTTGTCTAAGGCTATGTCCCTTCTGCCTAGAGCTATGTCTCCTATGCATAGGGCTATGTCTCCTCTGTCTAGAGCTATGTCCCCTCTGTCTAAGGCTATGTCCCTTCTGTCTAAGGCCATGTCTCTTCTGTCTAAGGCCATGTCCCCTCTGTCTAAGGCTATGTCCTTTCTGTCTAAGGCTATGTCCCTTCTGTCTAAGGCTATGTCCCTTCTGTCTAAGGCTATGTCCCTTCTGTCTAAGGCTATGTCCCTTCTGTCTAAGGCTATGTCCCTTCTGTCTAAGGCTATGTCCCCTCTGTCTAGAGCTATGTCCCCTTTGTCTAAGGCTATGTCCCTTCTGCCTAGAGCTATGTCTCCTATGCATAGGGCTATGTCTCCTCTGTCTAGAGCTATGTCCCCTTTGTCTAAAGCTATGTCCCCTCTGTCTAGGGCCATGTCCCCTCTGTCGAGAGCTATGTCCCTTCTGTCTAGGGCCATGTCCCTCTGTCGAGAGCTATGTCCCTTCTGTCTAAGGCTATGTCCCTTCTGTCTAGGGCTATGTCCCTTCTGTCTAAGGCTATGTCCCCTCTGTCTAAGGCTATGTCCCCTCTGTCTAAGGCTATGTCCCTTCTGCCCAGGGCTATGTCCCCTCTGTCTAAGGCCATGCCCCCTCTGTCTAAGGCTATGTCCCTTCTGTCTAGGGCTATGTCCCTTCTGTCTAAGGCTATGTACCCTCTGTCTAAGGCTATGTCCCCTCTGTCTAAGGCTATGTCCCCATTGTCTAAGGCTATGTCCCCTCTGTCTAAGGCTATGTCCCCTCTGTCTAGGGCTATGTCCCCTCTGTCTAAGGCTATGTCCCCTCTGTCTAGAGGGCTATGTCCCCTCTGTCTAAGGCTATGTCCATTCTGTCTAAGGCTTATGTCCCCTCTGTCTAGAGCTATGTCCCCTCTGTCTAAGGCTATGTCCATTCTGTCTAAGGCTTAGTCCCCTCTGTCTAGAGCTATGTCCCTCTGTCTAAGGCTATGTCCCTTCTGCCTATGTCTCCTCTGTCTCAGTAATAAACCGGCCAAATCTCTGCTTCATTACCAACCGGCCTGAAACAGCCTAATCTCTGCTTCATTGCCTTATCTCTGCTCATTACCAACCGGCCTGAAACAGTGCTTCATTACCAGGCTATGTCCCTTCTGTCTAGGGCTATGTCCCCTCTGTCTAAGGCTATGTCCCTTCTGCCTAGACCTATGTCTCCTATGCATAGTGCTATGTCTCCTCTGTCTAGAGCTATGTCTCCTATGCATAGGGCTATGTCTCCTCTGTCTAGAGCTATGTCTCCTCTGCTTCTACCAACCGGCCTGAAACAGAGCTATGTCCCTTCTGCCTAGACCTATGTCTCCTATGCATAGTGCTATGTCTCCTCTGTCTAGAGCTATGTCTCCTATGCATATCTCTGCTTCAGGGCTATGTCTCCTCTGTCTAGAGCTATGTCTCCTCTGTCTAGAGCTATGTCTCCTCTGTCTAGAGCCTTCTCCTATGCATAGGGCTATGTCTCCTCTGTCTAGAGCTATGTCTCCTCTGTCTAGAGCTATGTCTCCTATGCATAGGCCTATGTCTCCTCTGTCTAGAGCTATATCTCCTATGCATAGGGCTATGTCTCCTCTGTCTAGAGCTATGTCTCCTCTGTCTAGAGCTATGTATCCTATGCATAGCCTTATCTCTGCTTCATTACCAACCGGCCTGAAACAGCCTTATCTCTGCTTCATTACCAACCGGCCTGAAACAGCCTTATCTCTGCTTCATTACCAACCCGGCCTGAAACAGCCTTATCTCTGCTTCATTCATTACCAACCGGCCAGCCTTATCTCTGCTTCATTACCAAACAGCCTTATCTCTGCTTCATTACCAACCGGCCTGAAACAGCCTTATCTCTGCTTCATTACCAACCGGCCTGAAACAGCCTTATCTCTGCTTCATTACCAACCGGCCTGAAACAGCCTTATCTCTCTTCTGCTTCATCTCTGCTTCATTTAGCCTTATCTCTGCTTCATTACCGGCCTGAAACAGCCTTATCTCTGCTTCATTACCAACCGGCCTGAAACAGCCTTATCTCTGCTTCATTACCAACCGGCCTGAAACAGCCTTATCTCTGCTTCATTACCAACCGGCCTGAAACAGCCTTATCTCTGCTTCATTACCAACCGGCCTGAAACAGCCTAATCTCTGCTTCATTACCAACCGGCCTGAAACAGCCTAATCTCTGCTTCATTACCAACCGGCCTGAAACAGCCTTATTACCTCTGCCTTATCTCTTCATTACCAACCGGCCTGAAACAGCCTTATCTCTGCTTCATTACCAACCGGCCTGAAACAGCCTTATCTCTGCTTCATTACCAACCGGCCTGAAACAGCCTTATCTCTGCTTCATTACCAACAGGCCTGAAACAGCCTAATCTCTGCTTCATTACCAACCGGCCTGAAACAGCCTTATCTCTGCTTCATTACCAACCGGCCTGAAACAGCTTATCTCTGACCAACAGCCTAATCTCTGCTTCATTACCAACCGGCCTGAAACAGCCTTATCTCTGCTTCATTACCAACCGGCCTGAAACAGCCTTATCTCTGCTTCATTACCAACCGGCCTGAAACAGCCTTATCTCTGCTTCATTACCAATCGGCCTGAAACAGCCTTATCTCTGCTTCATTACCAATCGGCCTGAAACAGCCTTATCTCTGCTTCATTACCAATCGGCCTGAAACAGCCTTATCTCTGCTTCATTACCAACCGGCCTGAAACAGCCTTATCTCTGCTTCATTACCAACCGGCCTGAAACAGCCTTATCTCTGCTTCATTACCAACTGGCCCGAAACAGCCTTATCTCTGCTTCGTTACCAACCGGCCTGAAACAATATATATTTACATCAGCTGCTGTAGCCACAGCTGAAGAGCTTTTTTTAGTTCATTTCTATTTAATTTTCTATCTCTTTTGACTTTCTTCTAGATTACTGTTGAGCAGTATTGTCTCTTGGTCTAAGTAGTATATGAGATGTATCTAAATTTAGTAGGCCTATATAGATAGGCCTGCGCATGCAGTAGATAGTTACAAATACACAGTTACCGAAGACACAAGCCAAACATGCTTTGAAGTCCAAAGTCCAGTTTGTTTTAGCCCCGACACAGCTGCTTTTGTAGGCTGACAGCTGACCCAATTTTAGCTGCTTATCAGTGACTAGCTGTACGCCGCAATTCTGATATAATGTTGGTCCACGATTATGAACTAAATCGATGTGCTGAAAGCAGCTGGAATGTTGAACGGTGAGCCATGCCCACTGCACTCATTCCAGAAGCCAAATGCTAGCTAGCCAGCGCTTGTGTATCGTCCCTCTCACGTGGCCCAGTCAGACAGGCATGTTTGCCTCCGGGGGTCAACAAGTTCAGCCGTGGTGTATTATGAATAAGGGGGGGGGGGGTTGTTTCTGTTTGTGTGTGTGTGTGTCTGAATTTCTATGTGAATGTGTGTTTCTATCCGTTGTGTGTGTTTCCAAGCTGCAGGAAGTCACCCCATTGAGTGTGATGATGTCATAGTGCTGAATGTACTGTAGAGGCTTTGATTAAGCATAGAACCAAGTAAGACGAGTGGCCTCTTCACGTGGTCTGTAGTCCCGCAAACAGCCCACTGACGCACACACTTTCGACTGGCTGGGGGGACCCCTCTATGAAACAGTGGAGTGTATTGGTTCAGAACCCCTCCAGTTGAGCCTCACTGACATGTGGGTGGAATAAACAGTGGAGTGTATTGGTTCAGCGAGAGGTGAGATGTGTTGTATATTCTACCCATTTGACATTTTAGTCATTTAGCTGATGTTCTTATGCAGAGCAGTTAGGGTTGAGTTACCGGCCTAACCAGAGTGTCCCATCTACACAGCCTTCAGAAAGTATTCACACCCCTCGGCTATTTCCACATTTTGTTGTGTTACAATGTGGGATTAAAATGGATTTGTCCTTTTGATTTTATGTCACTGATCTACACATGAATACCCCATAATATCAAAGTGGAATTATGTTTTTAAAAATGTTTATAAATGAATAAAACACAAAAAGCTTGAAATGTCTTGAGTCAATAAGTATTCAACCCCTTTGTGATGCCTAAATAACTTCAGGAGTAAACATTTACATTAAAAGTTATATAATAAGTTGCATGGACTCACTTTGTGTTCAATAATAGTGTTTTTGAATGATTACCTCATCTCTATACCCCATACATACAATCATCTGTAAGGTCCCTCAGCCGAGCAATGAATTCCAAGCACAGATTCAACCACAAAGACCAGGGAGGTTTTCCTGTGCCTTGCAAAGAAGGGCACCTATTGGTAGATAGGTAAAAAAGTAGACATTGAATATCCCTTTGAGAATGGTGAAGTTATTAATTACACTTTGGATGATGTATCAATACACCCAGTCACTACAAAAAAACAGGTGTCCTTCCTAACTCAGTTGATGGAGAGGAAGGAAACCGCTAAGGGAATTTCACCATGAGGCCAATGGTGATTTTTAAACCAATTACAGAGTTAAATGGTTGTGATAGGAGAAAACTGAGGATGGATCAACAACATTGTAGTTACTCTTCAATACTAACTTAAACGAGTGAAAAGACGGAAGTCTGTACAGAATAAAATTATTCAAAAACATGCATCCTGTTTGCAATAAGGCACTAAGGTTTGCAATAAGGCAAAGTAATACTGCAAAAAAATGTGGCAAAGAAATTAACTTTTTGTTCTGAATAGAAGTGTTATTTTTGCGGCAAATTCAACATAACTGAGTACCATGCTTCATTATTTTCAAGCATGGTGTTGGCTGCATCATGTTATGGGTATGCTTGTCATTGGCAAGGACTGGGGAGTTTTTTAGGATAAAAAGAAAAGGAATAGAGGTAAGCACAGGTAAAGTCCTAGAAGTAAACCAGGTCCAGTCTGCTTTCCCACAGACAAATGTACCTTTCAGCAGGACAATAACCTAAAACCCAAGGCCAAATATACGCTGGAGTTTCTTACCAAGATGACATTGAATGTTCCTGGGTGGCCTTATTTACAGTTTTGACTTCAATCAGAGTGAAAATCTATGGCAAGACTTAAAAATGGCTATCTAGCAATAATCAACAACTAATTTGACAGAGCTTGAAGAATTGTTTTAAGAATAATGGGCAAATATTGTACAATTCATTAATATTATTGTTATCATATTTATTTCTCTTCCACTTTGACATTATAAAGTGCTTTGTGTTGATTGCTGACAAAAAAATGACAAATCCATTTTAATCCCGCTTTGTAACACGTCACACCCTGACCTTAGAGATCCTTTTTACGTCTCTATTTTGGTTTTGTCAGGGCGTGAGTTGGGGTGGGCATTCTATGTTTTGTGTTCTATGTTTTCTATTTCTTTGTATTTAGCTGGGTATGGTTCTCAATTAGGGACAGCTGTCTATCGTTGTCTCTGATTGGGAACCATACTTAGGTATCCCTTTTCCACACCTGTATTTGTGGGTAGTTTGTCCATGTATAGTTGCCTATGAGCACTACGTTGGCGACACGGTTTAGTTTTTGATGTTTATTGTTTTGTTTGCGACATCTTATAATGAAGAATTATGCACGCTGCACCTTTGGTCCACTGTTTCCACCTTAGACGATCGTGACAACACAACGAAATGGAGAAAAAGTAAAGTGGTGTGGATACTTTTTGAGGTCACTGCATCTATTCAAACTGAGTGGACCTTTCCCTTTGTTTTCATCCTGAATGTAGATGAAAATAGTTGGTTTTGTATTACAATGTCTAGAAATAGGCTATATTAAATGTAACCATCAGCTCCCTTAGAAAGGTAAGCACCCTCTCTATTGACGGTTGAACTATACAAATTTGGCCTTGACTAAGGCACCACCCACTGGGCAAAAGCTGGTTGAAATCAACATCGTTTCCACATCATTTCAACCAAAGAAAGAGAAATGTGACGACATTGAATCAATGCGGAAAACTGATTGGATTTGAAACAAGTAATCAAGGGGATTTCAGCTTGTTTTCACCCAACTTTTAACCTAAATCCAATGAATGGTGAAATGTTTGGTTCATTTCACACTGAATTCACGTTAGTTGACAACTCAACCAAATGTAAATCAATGCTAGAACCTTAAATAGAAACACTGCATAATGACAAATATAACAGTCAACTGGAAATGACCCAAATTAAGATGTAATTCTAGAAAAATTCTGTCTACAGTTTACTGTGATGGTTTTGTAATTTATCTACTATAGATAAATTACTCTGCTGTAAAAAAAAAGTACTCTACTGTAGATAAAGTACTCTACTGTAGAAAAAAGCACTCTACTGTAGATAAAGTACTCCACTGTAGATAAAATACTCTACTGTAGAAAAAAAGCACTCTACTGTAGATAAAATACTCTACTGTAGATAAAAAGCACTCTACTGTAGATAAAATACTCTACTGTAGATAAAATCACTCTTCTGTAGATAAAGTACTCTACTGTAGATAAAGTACTCTACTGTAGAAAAAAGCACTCTACTGTAGATAAAGTACTCTACTGTAGATAAAATCACTCTTCTGTAGATAAAGTACTCTACTGTAGATAAAATCACTCTTCTGTAGATAAAGTGCTCTACTGTAGATAAAATACTCTACTGTAGTTAAAGTACTCTACTGTAGATAAAATACTCTACTGTAGATAAAGTACTCTACTGTAGATAAAGTACTCTACTGTAGATAAAGTACTCTACATTAAAAAACAGATCTCTAAAGAAAAACACAACAACAATGTTTAGTTCTTAACACACACCTGTACACCTGCTTGTGGTGTGGTTAATGCACCCACATGCCCATTCATGGAATTATGCAACAGGACCTTGATCAGGACCTTGATTACTGTGGAATGTTTGAGTGACGGGCACAAATACAAATCAGGCAAAACAGGCCCTTTACTTCCTGTTTCCTGTGACTGCCCCTATTGGCCTGTTGGCCCGGGAGCATTAAGGAGGTTGCTTTTGCAAGATTGTTTTTGGTCCACGTTCACAATCATTTATTTTGATTTCCAGACCTTGTTGATTATTTGTTTAGACTTGTTTCTTCTCTACACATATAGTTGGTCTCAATTAGGAGGCTGTGATAAAACCAGCATCAAGGTCATTTATCTCATACTAGACTGAACACTTCATCAGGGCTGCTATTTCTAGCTCTCAAGCAGGAAGTAGTTGATGCCTCTGTCGAAATGTCTTGTAACATCTGTCAGAAGCATGTATGAGCATTTACAATGTCTTATCACAAGGCTTATAATGTATTATGTCTATCCATCTAGCAAATTTTCAACTGATTTAAAATGGCTACCATATAAGACATTATAAGGAGGTCATACATGCTGATGTTACAATGCATTACAACCACATCATAATGCATTATAACGGTTGGCTGTAGGTAGTGCTACCAAATGTCCATAAGTTGTGTAGATGGTAAAGGTATATCGCCTTGAGTTTGTGATTGAGACTTATTTCCATTGAGTCAGTCTGTCCACTATGTCACTGGATCACGACTGCATGCCTAGCATGCCTGACCGTGGGGCATTTTCAACTGAGTGTGGCTCGACCAAAACCTGATGTCACCACCAGCCAGTAGAAACAGAAGCCAAGAGGTCGTCCACTGTATTTGTTTAAGGTCCTTGCTATCCGGGATCCTTGTTACGTCCCGACCCCGTTGAAGTTGAAAAGTAAAATGGTTATTGGTACGGGTTATTAAGGTTAGGCACCAAACCTGATCACCAAGGTACAGCGAGCAAATATGATCGACTTCAAGTTTAATCCCGTACCAAACACCTTAACTTCCAAATGAGACACTTTCAAGTCACATTAAAGGAAGTTAAATGTACATAAGCCCACAAATATTTTTCTTAAGTCAGGCCAAGCCATGAATAACCCTATTGCATCTGCATGTCATAGTCCTGAATCACCAGCGTGGGCTGGACTATGTCAACATCCACTTCCTGTGGATGAAGGTATGAGGTCTTTGGCACAACATGTGTGAAGCATGTGTCCATGATGATATAACATGGAGGTTGTTACAGCCATTCAGTGGATTTCCAACTGGGCCGCAGTTGGTTTTATTTGACCCCTCCCCCAAGTTTAAAAAAAGTCTTATTATTTTTGGACATAAAAACTGCAAAAACACCAGCCAATCAGCACCAAGTGATTTTTTAAATTATGTAAATCTGTTCCAAAGTATCCCGCACAGCTGACCAACTGCTCAGGAAAGAATCGTCCCACTGCTGAATAGTTGATGATACCTGCTGTAGAGGATGCAATAGACAAGCAGTTGTTGGTTGGGACAGTTGGTGACACTGGTAAGACAAGGCCCTGAGACGGTGGTAAGACAAGGCCCTGAGACGGTGGTAAGACACTGCCCTGAGACGGTGGTAAGACAAGGCCCTGAGACGGTGGTAAGACACTGCCCTGAGACGGTGGTAAAACAAGGCCCTGAGACGGTGGTAAGACACTGCCCTGAGACGGTGGTAAGACACTGCCCTGAGACGGTGGTAAGTCAAGGCCCTGAGACGGTGGTAAGACAAGGCCATGAGACGGTGGTAAGACACTGCCCTGAGACGGTGGTAAGTCAAGGCCCTGAGACGGTGGTAAGACAAGGCCCTGAGACGGTGGTAAGACACTGCCCTGAGACGGTGGTAAGACAAGGCCATGAGACGGTGGTAAGACAAGGCCCTGAGAAGGTGGTAAGTCAAGGCCCTGAGACGGTGGTAAGACAAGGCCATGAGACGGTGGTAAGTCAAGGCCCTGAGACGGTGGTAAGACAAGGCCATGAGACGGTGGTAAGACACTGCCCTGAGACGGTGGTAAGACAAGGCCATGAGACGGTGGTAAGTCAAGGCCCTGAGACGGTGGTAAGACAAGGCCATGAGACGGTGGTAAGACACTGCCCTGAGACGGTGGTAAGTCACTGCCCTGAGACGGTGGTAAGTCAAGGCCCTGAGACGGTGGTAAGACAAGGCCCTGAGACGGTGGTAAGACACTGCCCTGAGACGGTGGTAAGTCAAGGCCCTGAGACGGTGGTAAGACAAGGCCCTGAGACGGTGGTAAGACACTGCCCTGAGACGGTGGTAAGACACTGCCCTGAGACGGTGGTAAGTCAAGGCCCTGAGACGGTGGTAAGACAAGGCCCTGAGACGGTGGTAAGACAAGGCCCTGAGACGGTGGTAAGACACTGCCCCGGTGGTAAGACACTGCCCTGAGACGGTGGTAAGTCAAGGCCCTGAGACGGTGGTAAGACACTGCCCTGAGACGGTGGTAAGACACTGCCCTGAGACGGTGGTAAGACACTGCCCTGAGATGGTGGTAAGACACTGCCCTGAGACGGTGGTAAGACACTGCCCTGAGACGGTGGTAAGACACTGCCCTGAGACGGTGGTAAGACAAGGCCCTGAGACGGTGGTAAGACAAGGCCCTGAGACGGTGGTAAGACACTGCCCTGAGACGGTGGTAAGACAAGGCCCTGAGACGGTGGTAAGACAAGGCCCTGAGACGGTGGTAAGACACTGCCCTGAGACGGTGGTAAGTCACTGCCCTGAGACGGTGGTAAGACACTGCCCTGAGACGGTGGTAAGACAAGGCCCTGAGACGGTGGTAAGACAAGGCCATGAGACGGTGGTAAGACACTGCCCTGAGACGGTGGTAAGACACTGCCCTGAGACGGTGGTAAGACACTGCCCTGAGACGGTGGTAAGTCAAGGCCCTGAGACGGTGGTAAGACAAGGCCCTGAGACGGTGGTAAGACACTGCCCTGAGACGGTGGTAAGACAAGGCCCTGAGACGGTGGTAAGACAAGGCCCTGAGACGGTGGTAAGACAAGGCCCTGAGACGGTGGTAAGACACTGCCCTGAGACGGTGGTAAGACAAGGCCCTGAGACGGTGGTAAGACACTGCCCTGAGACGGTGGTAAAACAAGGCCCTGAGACGGTGGTAAGTCAAGGCCCTGAGACGGTGGTAAGACAAGGCCCTGAGACGGTGGTAAGACAAGGCCCTGAGAAGGTGGTAAAACAAGGCCCTGAGACGGTGGTAAGACACTGCCCTGAGACGGTGGTAAAACAAGGCCCTGAGACGGTGGTAAAACAAGGCCCTGAGACGGTGGTAAAACAAGGCCCTGAGACGGTGGTAAGACAAGGCCCTGAGACGGTGGTAAACAAGGCCCTGAGACGGTGGTAAGACACTGCCCTGAGACGGTGGTAAAACAAGGCCCTGAGCGGTGGTAAAACAAGGCCCTGAGACGGTGGTAAGACACTGCCCTGAGACGGTGGTAAAACAATGCCCTGAGACGGTGGTAAGACACTGCCCTGAGACGGTGGTAAGTCAAGGCCCTGAGACGGTGGTAAGACACTGCCCTGAGACGGTGGTAAGACACTGCCCTGAGACGGTGGTAAGACACTGCCCTGAGACGGTGGTAAGACACTGCCCTGAGACGGTGGTAAGACAAGGCCCTGAGACGGTGGTAAGACACTGCCCTGAGACGGTGGTAAGTCAAGGCCCTGAGACGGTGGTAAGACACTGCCCTGAGACGGTGGTAAGACACTGCCCTGAGACGGTGGTAAACACTGCCCTGAGAGGACACCCTGAGACGGTGGTAAGTCACTGCCCTGAGACGGTGGTAAGACACTGCCCTGAGACGGTGGTAAGACAAGGCCCTGAGACGGTGGTAAGACAAGGCCCTGAGACGGTGGTAAGACACTGCCCTGAGACGGTGGTAAGACAAGGCCCTGAGACGGTGGTAAGACAAGGCCCTGAGACGGTGGTAAGACACTGCCCTGAGACGGTGGTAAGTCACTGCCCTGAGACGGTGGTAAGACACTGCCCTGAGACGGTGGTAAGTCAAGGCCCTGAGACGGTGGTAAGACAAGGCCATGAGACGGTGGTAAGACACTGCCCTGAGACGGTGGTAAGACACTGCCCTGAGACGGTGGTAAGACACTGCCCTGAGACGGTGGTAAGTCAAGGCCCATAGACGGTGGTAAGACAAGGCCCTGAGACGGTGGTAAGACACTGCCCTGAGACGGTGGTAAGACAAGGCCCAGAGACGGTGGTAAAACAAGGCCCTGAGACGGTGGTAAGACAAGGCCCTGAGACGGTGGTAAGACACTGCCCTGAGACGGTGGTAAAACAAGGCCCTGAGACGGTGGTAAGACACTGCCCTGAGACGGTGGTAAAACAAGGCCCTGAGACGGTGGTAAGTCAAGGCCCTGAGACGGTGGTAAAACAAGGCCCTGAGACGGTGGTAAGACAAGGCCCTGAGAAGGTGGTAAAACAAGGCCCTGAGACGGTGGTAAGACACTGCCCTGAGACGGTGGTAAAACAAGGCCCTGAGACGGTGGTAAAACAAGGCCCTGAGACGGTGGTAAAACAAGGCCCTGAGACGGTGGTAAAACAAGGCCCTGAGACGGTGGTAAAACAAGGCCCTGAGACGGTGGTAAGACACTGCCCTGAGACGGTGGTAAAACAAGGCCCTGAGACGGTGGTAAAACAAGGCCCTGAGACGGTGGTAAGACACTGCCCTGAGACGGTGGTAAGACACTGCCCTGAGACGGTGGTAAGACACTGCCCTGAGACGGTGGTAAGTCAAGGCCCTGAGACGGTGGTAAGACACTGCCCTGAGACGGTGGTAAGACACTGCCCTGAGACGGTGGTAAGACACTGCCCTGAGACGGTGGTAAAACAAGGCCCTGAGACGGTGGTTAAACAAGGCCCTGAGACGGTGGTAAAACAAGGCCCTGAGACGGTGGTAAGTCAAGGCCCTGAGACGGTGGTAAAACAAGCCCCTGAGACGGTGGTAAGTCAAGGCCCTGAGACGGTGGTAAGACAAGGCCCTGAGACGGTGGTAAGACACTGCCCTGAGACGGTGGTAAAACAAGGCCCTGAGACGGTGGTTAAACAAGGCCCTGAGACGGTGGTAAAACAAGGCCCTGAGACGGTGGTAAGTCAAGGCCCTGAGACGGTGGTAAGACAAGGCCCTGAGACGGTGGTAAGACACTGCCCTGAGACGGTGGTAAAACAAGCCCCTGAGACGGTGGTAAGTCAAGGCCCTGAGACGGTGGTAAGACAAGGCCCTGAGACGGTGGTAAGACACTGCCCTGAGACGGTGGTAAGACACTGCCCTGAGACGGTGGTAAGTCAAGGCCCTGAGACGGTGGTAAGACACTGCCCTGAGACGGTGGTAAAACAAGGCCCTGAGACGGTGGTAAAACAAGGCCCTGAGACGGTGGTAAAACAAGGCCCTGAGACGGTGGTAAGACAAGGCCCTGAGAAGGTGGTAAAACAAGGCCCTGAGACGGTGGTAAGACACTGCCCTGAGACGGTGGTAAAACAAGGCCCTGAGACGGTGGTAAGACACTGCCCTGAGACGGTGGTAAAACAAGGCCCTGAGACGGTGGTAAAACAAGGCCCTGAGACGGTGGTAAGACAAGGCCCTGAGAAGGTGGTAAAACAAGGCCCTGAGACGGTGGTAAGACACTGCCCTGAGACGGTGGTAAGACACTGCCCTGAGACAGTCAGTCTGCCTCTGTGCACGGGCCTCCTCTAGTGGTTGATAAAGGGACTAAGCATGTGTTCAGTGACTCACTTGGTACACGAGCTCCCACTGTACTCCAAATCCATTTTTAACATCCCTTTCTCATGTTTTATGTAGTGTATATTCAACTTGTCGACAAGTCGGCTGTTCTGCAGCTGAATAATGACGATGAAGATTTAAAACTAGTTGACTGTTCTGGTTGACTAGTTCAGGGGTTCCCAAAAATGTTCAGTCTGGGCCCCCCTTCCAGCATTGCTCCCCTTCCAGCATTGTCCCCCTTCCAGCATTGCCCCCTTCCAGCATTGCTCCCCTTCCAGCATTGCCCCCTTCCAGCATTGCTACCCTTCCAGCATTGCTCCCCTTCCAGCATTGTCCCCCTACCAGCATTGCCCCCCTTCCAGCATTGCTCCCCTTCCAGCATTGCTCCCTTTCCAGCAATGTCCCCCTTCCAGCATTGCTCCCCTTCCAGCATTGCTCCCCTTCCAGCATTGTCCCCCTTCCAGCATTGCCCCCTTCCAGCATTGCTCCCCTTCCAGCATTGCTCCCCTTCCAGCATTGTCCCCCATTACCAGCATTGCCCCCCTTCCAGCATTGCTCCCCTTCCAGCATTGTCCCCCTTCCAGCATTGTTCCCCTTCCCCCCCAGCATTGCTCCCCTTCCAGCATTGCCCCCCATTGCTCCCCTTCCAGCATTGTCCCCCTTCCAGCATTGCTCCCCTTCCAGCATTGCTCCCCTTCAAGCATTGCTCCCCTTCCAGCATTGCCCTTTCCAGCATTGCTCCCCTTCCGGCATAGCTACCCTTCCAGCATTGCCCCATTCCAGCATTGCTCCCCTTCCAGCATTGCTCCCCTTCCAGCATAGCTCCCCTTCCAGCATTGCTCACCTTCCAGCATTGCTCCCTTCCAGCATCGTTCCCCTTCCAGCATTGCCCCCAAACTAGCATTGCCCCCTTCCAGCATTGCCCCCCACTTCCAGGATTGCTCCCCTTCCAGCATTGCCCCCTTCCACTATTGCCCCCTCTCAGCATTGTTTCCCTTCCAGCATTGCCCAATTCCAGCATTGCTACCCTTCCAGCATTGCCCAATTCCAGCATTGCTACCCTTCCAGCATTGCCCCCTTCCAGCATTGCCCCCCTTCCAGCATTGCTCCCCTTCACATCCCGCGCTCCCCCTATGCGCCCTTGCACATGCCACGTCTATTGCTCCCCTTCCAGCATTGCCCCCTTTCCAGCATTGCTCCCCTTCCAGCATAGCTACCCTTCCAGCATTGCCCCATTCCAGCATTGCTCCCCTTCCAGCATTGCTCCCCTTCCAGCATTGCGCCCCTTCCAGCATAGCTCCCCTTCCAGCATTGCTCCCCTTCCAGCATTGCTCCCCTTCCAGCATCGTTCCCCTTCCAGCATTGCCCCCCAACTAGCATTGCCCCCTTCCAGCATTGCTCCCCTTCCAGCATTGCCCCCTTCCAGCACTGTTCCCCTTCCAGCATTGCTCCCCTTCCAGCATTGCTCCCATTCCAGCATTGCTCCCCTTCCAGCATTGCCCCCTTTCCAGCATTGCTCCCCTTCCAGCATTGCTCCCCTTCCAGCATTGCTCCCATTCCAGCATTGCTCCCCTTCCAGCATAGCTCCCCTTCCAGCATTGCTCCCCTTCCAGCATTGCTCCCCTTCCAACATTGCCCCCCTTCCAGTATAGTCTCCCTTCCAGCATTGCTCCCCTTCCAGCATTGCTCCCCTTCCAGCATTGCTCCCCTTCCAGCATTGCTCCCCTTCCAGCATTGCTCCCCTTCCAGCATTGCTCCCCTTCCAGCATTGCTCCCCTTCCAGCATTGCTCCCCTTCCAGCATTGCTCCCCTTCCAGCAATGCTCCCCTTCCATTGCTCCCCTTCCAGCATTGTTCCCCTTCCAGCATTGTTCCCCTTCCAGCATTGCCCCCCCCCTTCCAGCATTGCTCCCCTTCCAGCATTGCTCCCCTTCCAGCATTGCCCCCCTTCCAGCATTGCTCCCCTTCCAGCATTGCTCCCCTTCCAGCATTGTTCCCCTTCCAGCATTGTCCCCCAAACTAGCATTGCCCCCTTCCAGCATTTCCAGCACTGCTCCCCTTCCAGCATTGCTCCCCTTCCAGCATTGTTCCCCTTCCAGCATTGCTCCCCTTCCAGCATAGCTCCCCTTCCAGCATAGCTCCCCTTCCAGCATTGCTCCCCTTCCAGCAATGCTCCCCTTCCCAGCATTGCCCCCTTCCAGCATTGTTCCCCTTCCAGCATTGCCCCCTTCCAGCATAGCTCCCCTTCCAGCATTGCTCCCCTTCCAGCATTGCTCCCCTTCCAGCATTGTCTCCCTTCCAGCATTGTTCCCCTTCCAGCATTGCTCCCCTTCCAGCATTGCTCCCCTTCCAGCATTGTTCCCCTTCCAGCATTGCCCCCTTCTTCCAGCATTGCTCCCCTTCCAGCATTGCCCCCTTCCAGCATTGCTCCCCTTCCAGCATTGCCCCCCTTCCAGCATTGCTCCCCTTCCAGCATTGTTCCCCTTCCGGCATAGCTCCCCTTCCAGCATTGTTCCCCTTCCAGCATTGCTCCCCTTCCAGCATTGCTCCCCTTCCAGCATTGCTCCCCTTCCAGCATTGTTCCCCTTCCAGCATTGTCCCCCTACCAGCATTGCTCCCCTTCCAGCATAGCTCCCCTTCCAGCATTGTTCCCCTTCCAGCATTGCCCCCCTTCCAGCATTGCTCCCCTTCCAGCATTGTTCCCCTTCCAGCATTGTTCCCCTTCCAGCATTGCCCCCTTCCAGCATTGTGAAACATCCCGCGCTCCCCCTATGCGCCCCTGCACATGCCACATCTATTTCTATGGGCACAAGCATTGTTCATGACACAAACGGTTCACACCCCTCTTGTTGCAGGTTTCAAGCATATTTCCTTAAATTCTACACATTCTGTCATGGGGTGCAGAGAACATTTTGCACATTTAAAGCTCCAATTCTATACATTATGCCTAACGTGTGTAATGTGTATTCCCTACCGTTTGGGAATCACTGGACTAGTCCACTGTTCTGCAGCTGAACGATGATGATGATGATGATGATGATGATGATGATATTCAACTGGCAGATTTCGTTTGGCGGCAGATGGCAGTCCGCTAACACAATGTTAACTTTTAAGCCTTTCTCTAACCCTAACCTTACTGAAACTAAACCTAACCTTAATCTTAACCTAACTCTTGTCCCGAAACCTAATCTTAATCTTAACCTTAATTCATTTAGACCCCTATGCTTAAACTTCATTTTTTGTTTGTCCTGCCAGTGTAATATACTCTTTAAATGTTTCATAGCTAAGGGTTAATCAATTCTGTTGAGATTCAGAGTGACATTAAATAACACACAACCCATGATTTAGCATATATTTGACCTGTGAAGTCACAGCAGAATAAACCGATCGTATCGATGTAGATTATTGGACCAAAAACGCCTGTGTGCTAAAGGAACCTACAAGAACCTACAGGAGCCCACAGGAACCTAAAGGAACCTACAATAACCTACAGGAGTCCACAGGAACCTAAAGGAACCTACAATAACCTACAGGAGTCCACAGGAACCTAAAGGAACCTACAATAACCTACAGGAGTCCACAGGAACATAAAGGAACCTACATGAACCTACATGAACCTACAGGAACCTAAAGGAACCTACAATAACCCAGGAGTCCAGGAACCTGAAAGGAACCTAAAGGAACCTACAGGAGTCCACAGGAACCTAAAGGAACCTACAGGAGCCCACATGAACCTAAAGGAACCTACATGAACCTACAGGAGCCCACAGGAACCTAAAGGAACCTATATGATCCTAAAGGAACCTAAAGGAAGTAATAAGATATTGCTTTAGATATAAAACACAATTCTGGTCTTGGGGACAGACAGGGTGTGCAGGCATTTGTTCCAGCCCTGCCCTAACACACCTGATTCACCCCAGGCTTTATGATGATTTGATTCGTTTAGTTAGATTGTGGTTCCCCAGGATCAGGCTCAAAGATCCCTGCTTTACAGACCAGAAAGGACAACCAAATATGATTCAAAGTAAGTTCCATGTTCTCTATAGAAAGCACAAAATATTTTAACCTTTTCAAAGATATGTTTTTGATAGCAAAATACAAAAAAAATGTGAATTGGTTGATACATTTGGCAATTTCTGACTAAATATAACTTAATTTCAGATTTGTATACCTTTATACAATATGTTCCATCACACGTCAATGCTTTTCATCCACTTTCATGTGATTTTTATAGAATTTCACAGTTGTCTTAGCACAAAAGTTTCTAACCATTTATTTTACTAGGCAAGTCAGTTAAGAACAAATTCTTATATTCAATGACGGCCTAGGAACAGTGGGTTTAACTGCTTGTTTAGGGGCAGAACAACAGATTTGTACCTTGTCAGCTCGGGGGTTTGAACCTTCTGGTTACTAGTCCAACGCTCTAACCACTAGGCTACCCTGCCGCCCCATTGAAGCCCAACGTAGCATATTTCCCGATTTTAATTTGTTATTTTTTTATAAACAGAGGCCTATTACAAGTATTTCTGAGGAGTAGTGAGCATGTTTCCTCATTTGGATCTATTCTTGGGGTCTCACAGGGTTGTTAAGGATTCTACACATCTATCCAACTTTGGTCACAGGGTTAAGGATTCTACACATCTATCCAACTTTAGTCACAGGGTTGTTAAGGATTCTACACATCTATCCAACTTTAGTCACAGGGTTGTTAAGGATTCTACACATCTATCCAACTTTAGTCACAGGGTTGTTAAGGATTCTACACATCTATCCAACTTTAGTCACAGGGTTGTTAAGGATTCTACACATCTATCCAACTTTAGTCACAGGGTTGTTAAGGATTCTACACATCTATCCAACTTTAGTCACAGGGTTGTTAAGGATTCTACACATCTATCCAACTTTAGTCACAGGGTTGTTAAGGATTCTACACATCTATCCAACTTTAGTCACAGGGTTGTTAAGGATTCTACACATCTATCCAACTTTAGTCACAGGGTTGTTAAGGATTCTACACATCTATCCAACTTTAGTCACAGGGTTGTTAAGGATTCTACACATCTATCCAACTTTAGTCACAGGGTTGTTAAGGATTCTACACATCTATCCAACTTTAGTCACAGGGTTGTTAAGGATTCTACACATCTATCCAACTTTAGTCACAGGGTTGTTAAGGATTCTACACATCTATCCAACTTTGGTCACAGGGTTGTTAAGGATTCTACACATCTATCCAACTTTAGTCACAGGGTTGTTAAGGATTCTACACATCTATCCAACTTTAGTCACAGGGTTGTTAAGGATTCTACACACCTCTCCAGCTATAGCCAACCCAACCACCTATGGACAGTTGTTGAAAGAATCTGCTCGGTGTGTAGTCCGTTGATCTGCTAGTTTGCCGTAGTTAGATAGCCTCTGGGCATTAGCTTAGCATTAGCTCCCAGCTAGTGGCTCTGCAATTCAGTTACTGGCAAAGGTCTACCACAGGTCAACCACACAGGACCCAGGGAAGATTCAGTCTGACTGTATAGACTTCTAATGGATATCCGGTGGTTTGAAACTGGCAGCCGCTTCCACTGCACACAGTGTAATAAATTAAACTTCACACCACATAGGACCTTTATCACTGTCTCCTCATACGGGGGTTATTCAATACTGTAGTTGAGCACTTAGTAATTACACGTCAGTATGACATGCAAGTGACTGTTGGGATTAGAGATATTGTTGGTCGACTGTGATTATATTTGTTTAGTTCACTCTTCGTTGACTTTAGAGAGGGCACTGTTTTATTTACAAAATATGTACACTGAGCTCCAAAAGTATTGGGACAGTGACACATTCTTTGTTCTTTTGGCTCTGTAATCCAACACTTTGGATATGAAATTATACAATGACCATGAGGTTAAAGTGGAGACTGACAGCTTTAATTTGAGGGTACTTTCATCCATGTTGGGTGAACCGTTTAGAAATTACAGCACTTGTTGTACATAGTCCCCCCATTTTACTGTGTATTAAAGTAGTAAAACGTGTTTGGTCCCATATTCTTAGCACTCAATGACTACATCAAGCTCGTGACTCTACAAATTTGTTGGATGCATTTGCTGTTCGTTTTGGTTGTGTTTCAGATCATTTTATGGCCAATAGAAATAAATGGTCAAATCCAAAGTGCTGGAATACAGAGCCAAAACAGCAACATAAAATGTACTATATCCCAATGCTTTTGGAGGTCACTGGAGGTGTAATACGTATGTAGATGGAAGGGGTTAGGAGCACCGTCGCAGAAGTTCACAAATGCTGTGAAGGAATGGATGTAGTCCTTTGACAATATGCCAGCTATTTACTTTTTTACTACGCTAGTAGTTTGCGGATGCTTGACTTTCTAAGATATTTTTTGTTACTTGGTGTTAACCAGGACACAGACACTTGGCGATAATCAAAGCAGGCCTTTTTTTCAGTTGATGTAAACACTAATTTTCTTCCCTTGTGGCAAGGAAGAATTGATTTCAGTCCTGCTTTGCTCTTTGAATTTAACTAATTGCGCTGTTGTAGAATAATATAGAGTAGAAAATATATATATCTGCACACTGTTATGCTGCTCCCAAAGTGTTTAAGAAGTACAACTAGGTCTTTGTCAGGACCTGACGTGATATTATTGTAGAACAATAACAGGTGAAAATGAACAGGGAGCATAGAGGTGAATTTAGCGCAGAGTTCTGCAAGTCCGCTTGCGCTTAGAAGTGCAAACTGTGCCTTTAACTCAAATTGACAGTTGAACCGCTCCAAAGACCAAAATACCTCAGAACCAGGAGTAACAGGTGCCACTTTCCACTAGAACCCAGTCTACCACAAGCAGACACAATGCCCCTCAGAACTATTCTTAATTTTGTCAGAAATAATATCTGGTTTACCAGCCCAGTGTTTCTCATGTCAGTGTGTGTGTGTGTGTGTGTGTGTGTGTGTGTGTGTGTGTGTGTGTGTGTGTGTGTGTGTGTGTGTGTGTGTGTGTGTGTGTGTGTGTGTGTGTGTGTGTGTGTGTGTGTGTGTGTGTGTGTGTGTGTGTGTGTATAGAAGTCTTCAGGGGGCCTCTGGCTATCTATCACACCCTTGCAGACAGGCAGACAGACTGTTAGGGCCCTGACCAGAGCTGCTGTTTCAGGCCTGTGAAGCCTGAGACAAGGCTGCATGCACATCCCCACTGTGGCTGCCCTGTTTCCGGCAGATGCCCCAGCACTGAGCCGAGGGGGATCCCACCACAAAGTGAAGGTTGTGTAAAAAAAACTATAAAATCATTTTAAAAAAAGAAAAAGAGAGGCTCCCTCCTTCAACCTGAGGGCCGACTCTTTCCGCTGGCCGGGCTCGTGGGAGACATCCTAGGTGCACTGTGGTCGACATCCACTCCGAGCAGATGTTTGAGAAAGTCAACCTTTTTTTGTTGAGTTGTCACCGCAGCCCAACCAGCGTAACGGATTTGTCTTCCTCCTCATTTCGAGTAACCGTTTCTCTTCTACTGTACGTCTAAACAAAGCTGGAGAATGTGATTCATCTGGAGCATTCTTCATTAACACACCATTTCAATATATATATTGTACCATTAGCAAATTGTTTAGGAGATAAGTGTCTCAGTTGTTTATTCATAGTGTAAAACATGTACTCCACGTCACAGTCATGTCGGTATTATATCAATAGACTGAATTAACTTATATGTACTGTATGTGCATGTGGATGGCTGGTCGTGTGTCCTAGTTCTGTCTGACTCCTAGTTCTGTCTGACTCCTAGTTCTGTCAGACTCCTAGTTCTGTCTGACTCCTAGTTCTGTCAGACTCCTAGTTCTGTCTGACTCCTAGTTCTGTCTGACTCCTAGTTCTGTCAGACTCCTAGTTCTGTCTGACTCCTAGTTCTGTCTGACTCCTAGTTCTGTCTGACTCCTAGTTCTAGACTCCTAGTTCTGTCTGACTCCTAGTTCTGTCTGACTCCTAGTTCTGTCTGACTCCTAGTTCTGTCAGACTCCTAGTTCTGTCTGACTCCTAGTTCTGTCTGACTCCTAGTTCTGTCTGACTCCTAGTTCTGTCTGACTCCTAGTTCTGTCTGACTCCTAGTTCTGTCTGACTCCTCTGTCTGACTCCTAGTTCTGTCTGACTCTAGTTCTGACTCTAGTTCTGTCTGACTCCTAGTTCTGTCTGACTCCTAGTTCTGTCTGACTCCTAGTTCTGTCTGACTCCTAGTTCTGTCAGACTCCTAGTTCTGTTCCTAGTTCTGTCTGACTCCTAGTTCTGTCTGACTCCTAGTTCTGTCTGACTCCTAGTTCTGTCTGACTCCTAGTTCTGTCTGACTCCTAGTTCTGTCTGACTCCTAGTTCTGTCTGACTCCTAGTTCTGTCTGTTCTAGTTCTGTCTGACTCCTAGTTCTGTCTGATTCCTAGTTCTGTCTGACTCCTAGTTCTGTCTGACTCCTAGTTCTGTCTGACTCCTAGTTCTGTCTGACTCCTAGTTCTGTCTGACTCCTAGTTCTGTCAGACTCCTAGTTCTGTCTGACTCCTAGTTCTGTCTGATTCCTAGTTTCTAGTTCTGTCTGACTCCTAGTTCTGTCTGAGTTCTGTCCTAGTTCTGTCTGACTCCTAGTTCTGTCTGACTCCTAGTTCTGTCTGACTCCTAGTTCTGTCTGATTCCTAGTTCTGTCTGACTCCTAGTTCTGTCTGACTCCTAGTTCTGTTCTGTCTGACTCCTAGTTCTGTCTGACTCCTAGTTCTGTCTGACTCCTAGTTCTGTCTGACTCCTAGTTCTGTCTGAGTTCTGTCTGACTCTAGTTCTGACTCCTAGTTCTGTCAGACTCCTAGTTCTGTCTGACTCCTAGTTCTGTCTGATTCCTAGTTCTGTCAGACTCCTAGTTCTGTCTGACTCCTAGTTCTGTCTGACTCCTAGTTCTGTCTGACTCCTAGTTCTGTCTGACTCCTAGTTCTGTCAGACTCCTAGTTCTGTCTGACTCCTAGTTCTGTCTGATTCCTAGTTCTGTCTGACTCCTAGTTCTGTCTGACTCCTAGTTCTGTCTGACTCCTAGTTCTGTCTGACTCCTAGTTCTGTCTGACTCCTAGTTCTGTCTGACTCCTAGTTCTGTCTGACTCCTAGTTCTGTCTGACTCCTAGTTCTGTCTGACTCCTAGTTCTGTCTGACTGACTCCTAGTTCTGTCTGACTCCTGACTCCTAGTTCTGTCTGACTCCTAGTTCTGTCTGACTCCTAGTTCTGTCTGACTCCTAGTTCTGTCAGACTCCTAGTTCTGTCTGACTCTAGTTCTGTCTGACTCCTAGTTCTGTCTGACTCCTAGTTCTGTCAGACTCCTAGTTCTGTCTGTTCTGTCTGACTCCTAGTTCTGTCTGACTCCTAGTTCTGTCTGACTCCTAGTTCTGTCTGACTCCTAGTTAGTTCTAGTTCTGTCAGACTCCTAGTTCTGTCTAGACTCCTAGTTCTGTCTGACTCCTAGTTCTGTTCTAGTTCTGTCTGACTCCTAGTTCTGTCAGACTCCTAGTTCTGTCTGACTCCTCAGACTCCTAGTTCTGTCTGACTCCTAGTTCTGTCTGACTCCTAGTTCTGTCTGACTCCTAGTTCTGTCTGACTCCTAGTTCTTCTGACTCCTAGTTCTGTCTGACTCCTAGTTCTGTCTGACTCCTAGTTCTGTCTGACTCCTAGTTCTGTCTGACTCCTAGTTCTGTCTGACTCCTAGTTCTGTCTGACTCCTAGTTCTGTCTGACTCCTAGTTCTGTCTAGTTCTGTCTGACTCCTAGTTCTGTCTGACTCCTAGTTCTGTCTGAGTTCCTAGTTCTGTCTGACTCCTAGTTCTGTCTGACTCCTAGTTCTGTCTGACTCCTAGTTCTGTCTGACTCCTAGTTCTGTCTGACTCCTAGTTCTGTCTGACTCCTAGTTCTGTCTGACTCCTAGTTCTGTCAGACTCTCCTAGTTCTGATTCCTAGTTCTGTGACTCCTAGTTCTGTCTGAGTTCTGTCTCCTAGTTCTGTCTAGTTCTGTCTGACTCCTAGTTCTGTCTGACTCCTAGTTCTGTCTGACTCCTAGTTCTGTCTGACTCCTAGTTCTAGTTCTGTCTGACTCCTAGTTCTGTCTGACTCCTAGTTCTGTCTGACTCCTAGTTCTGTCTGACTCCTAGTTCTGTCTGAGTTCTGTCTGACTCCTAGTTCTGTCTCCTAGTTCTGTCTGACTCCTAGTTCTGTCTGACTCCTAGTTCTGTAGTTCTGTTCTGTGACTCCTAGTTCTGTCTGACTCCTAGTTCTGTCAGACTCCTAGTTCTGTCTGACTCCTAGTTCTGTTCTGTTCTGTGAGTTCTGTTCCTAGTTCTGTCAGACTCTGTTCTGTCTGACTCCTAGTTCTGTCTGACTCCTAGTTCTGTCTGACTCCTAGTTCTGTCTGACTCCTAGTTCTGTCCTAGTTCTGTGACTCCTAGTTCTGTCTGACTCCTAGTTCTGTCAGACTCCTAGTTCTGTCTCCTAGTTCTGTCTGACTCCTAGTTCTGTCTGACTCCTAGTTCTGTTCTGTCTGACTCCTAGTTCTGTCTGACTCCTAGTTCTGTCTGTCTGATTCCTAGTTCTGTCTGACTCCTAGTTCTGTCTGACTCCTAGTTCTGTCTGTCTAGTTCTGTCAGACTCTAGTTCTGTCTGACTCCTAGTTCTGTCAGACTCCTAGTCAGACTCCTTCTGTCCTAGTTCTGTCAGACTCCTAGTTCTGTCTGACTCCTAGTTCTGTCAGACTCCTAGTTCTGTCTGACTCCTAGTTCTGTCAGACTCCTAGTTCTGTCTGACTCCTAGTTCTGTCAGACTCCTAGTTCTGTCTGACTCCTAGTTCTGTCAGACTCCTAGTTCTGTCTGACTCCTAGTTCTGTCTGACTCCTAGTTCTGTCTGACTCCTAGTTCTGTCAGACTCCTAGTTCTGTAGTTCTGTCTGACTCCTAGTTCTGTCAGACTCCTAGTTCTGTCAGACTCCTAGTTCTGTCAGACTCCTAGTTCTGTCTGACTCCTAGTTCTGTCTGACTCCTAGTTCTGTCAGACTCCTAGTTTTGTCTGATTCCTAGTTCTGTCAGACTCCTAGTTCTGTCAGACTCCTAGTTCTGTCAGACTCCTAGTTCTGTCAGACTCCTAGTTCTGTCTGACTCCTAGTTCTGTCTGACTCCTAGTTTTGTTCCTAGTTCTGTCAGACTCCTAGTTCTGTCAGACTCCTAGTTCTAGTTCTGTCAGACTCTAGTTCTGTCAGACTCCTAGTTCTGTCAGACTCCTAGTTCTGTCTGACTCCTAGTTCTGTCTGACTCCTAGTTCTGTCAGACTCCTAGTTCTGTCTGACTCCTAGTTCTGTCTGACTCCTAGTTCTGTCTGACTCCTAGTTCTGTCAGACTCCTAGTTCTGTCTGACTCCTAGTTCTGTCTGATTCCTAGTTCTGTCAGACTCCTAGTTCTGTCTGCCTCCTAGTTCTGTCAGACTCCTAGTTCTGTCTGACTCCTAGTTCTGTCTGACTCCTAGTTCTGTCTGACTCCTAGTTTTGTCAGACTCCTAGTTTTGTCAACTCAAGGGCCTGTATCAACTAAGGGTCAAGAGTTTGTCATTCACCAGCTCAGATGCCTCTAGTGCACAGTACACCACTTCCACTGTATTAATAAAATACAACAATCTTATGTCATGTGAGGTTGACAGTTAATGCACGAGGTGAAACTGCGTCCACCACTGGTCTCCCCGGGCACATTTTGTTATTGTTTGGTTTATGACATGGAGCAGAGGATCATTCCGCACTGTGGTAAAACCTAAATATGTACTACTGCTGTTCTATCATACTGGCAATGATGTCAGAGGGTATAAAACTGTATTTGTTGTTTCAATTAACGTCTTTGTTGTTGTAGTATCGCAAACGGACGAGGCACTTTCACCTCTACGGATTACGGCTTTAAAAGGAAACTCAAATTTAACCGTTATGTTAGTTAGTAACTGATTCTCATCTCCATGATTTTAAACAGTTAAAGCAGTGGAATATTAACCTGAAATTTAAAATGTATTAAAGACTACGCCTATTCTTAAAGGGCATGTAGTGTGGCAATACCAAATGTACAAATTACTGGAGTAGTTTGAGGTAGATGTGTACATGTAGGCAGGGATTAGGGATTAGGAGAAAGTGACTGGTAGCAGGAAATTATAGTTATTATATGAGGAGTAATATATAATTTAATAAAACAAATAAAACTAAACCTTATGGAACAGCAGAGACTGTGAAGAGACACACAGGCACAGACACATGTATACACACACACACACACACATGATAATACGGGGGGGCAGGGTAGCCAAGTGGTTGGAGCGTTGGACTAGTAACCGAAAGGTTGCAAGTTTAAATCCCCGAGCTGACAAGGTAAAAACCTGTCGTTCTGCCCTCTGAACAGGCAGTTAACCCACTGTTCCTAGGCTGTCATTGAAAATAAGAATTTGTTCTTAACTGACTTGCCTAGTTAAATAAAGATAGAAAAATACACACTGTACACATTCATTTTGTGTTGTAGAGTAGTGGCATGAGGGAACACAATGAGTTTTGAAATCTGTTGTGAAATGTATTGTAATGTTTAAAAAAAGATAATTTTTGCTGGACCCCAGGAAGAGGAGCTGCTGCCTTGGCAGGAACTAATGGGAATCCTTAAGGCCAGGCACCACAGGCTAATGTGGATTTATTTTTTCTTCTTTACTCTCATCAGACTGAAACTTTACCAGTTGAAAGTATACATAAATTCAATATATTATTGTATTACAAGTTTTATTTATTTGTAAATTAAAATATGCAAATTAGGCAACCTAACCTTAAATATGCGCTAATTTGCATATTACAATAATCTGTTTTTCAACACATTGCTTCAATACAGAATGTTACATTTTTTTGTTTGGTTACAGATCAGTTCATCAAAATATTGTAATTTCATGGAATTATTTAAAAAACACTAATCACATGTATGACGGATGCATATTTAGCATATATTTACACATAAAATGACACTTAAAATCAAAATGACACAAGATATTTAAAAAAAGCCTCTGTAAAAGTCTGACTATAAGACCTAAGAACCTGTGTGTGGAATAAAGGGAATGTGTGTCGTTTGAAGACTGAGAAACATGAATTGGCCACCAGGAACATGTCATTTTCAGAAAATGGCCGATAAAGATAGGCTAATGCAATTAAATTGTACTTTCCATTAATATGACCATTTATGTCACATTAATTAAACTCTTATTCATATATCACTTCTAAACTGACAAATTAACATCAAATATACATTTTACACATACATTAGCGCATTGAATATGTTTGTTTCAAGCAGTAGAGCATATGCTTTTGAATACTGGTCTGTTGGGCAAATATGCAGTTTTGGGCAAATTCTCATATCACTTTGCTCAATTTGTCACATATAAGGATTTTGTATGGCTGTTGAAATGTGCAGAACATTAATCAGCTATGCCTGCCCCATATGTAAGGCCCTGTTTGAGTTGTTGCTGTTGACGATTTACTTTCTTGACTGTACCTATGCTTGGCACACTCCATTGAAGAAGCATCAACTCTCACAACTCCTCTCTGATTGCTCCAGTGTCACCAAAGTGCTGTCAAGCCATCATTTGTTCATCACATTTGCTATAGCAGTGGCTCCCTCATTGAACGTGGCTACTGCCATACTGGATGCTCCGTCAATGTGGCTTTTTCCCACGAAGACAGTTTTGTGGCATCGCGACTATATTACAGAGTTCAGACAGTCATTTGCATTCTGGGTACCTACGTGATACATTCTTCGGAGGACGTTGTCATTTGACATCCTATGCTATACAGCTACCATTTTCTGTGCAACCTCTCTATTAAAAATGTATGGCCTCTTAAGGATTTTGTGACAGGTTGAATCTTCCCCATTTTCTATGGCTCGCTGGTACCAGAAGCAATGCACACACCTATCCCGTAGTTGGAAGTGAATCCTCTCTTGTGCCATTGAAGGATACATTCATGTCTAACAGGGCTCCGGGCAGCCGAGCGGAAATGGAGGAAAACTCACCTCCCTGCGGACCTGGCATCCTTTCACTCCCTCCTCTCTACATTTTCCTCCTCTGTCTCTGCTGCTAAAGCCACTTTCTACCACTCTAAATTCCAAGCATCTGCCTCTAACACTAGGAAGCTCTTTGCCACCTTCTCCTCCCTCCTGAATCCTCCTCCCCCTCCCCCCCCCTCCTCCCTCTCTGCAGATGACTTCGTCAACCATTTTGAAAAGAAGGTCGACGACATCCGATCCTCGTTTGCTAAGTCAAACGACACCGCTGGTTCTGCTCACACTGCCCTACCCTGTGCTCTGACCTCTTTCTCCCTCTCTCTCCAGATGAAATCTCGCTTCTTGTGACGGCCGGCCGCCCAACAACCTGCCCGCTTGACCCTATCCCCTCCTCTCTTCTCCAGACCATTTCCGGAGACCTTCTCCCTTACCTCACCTCGCTCATCAACTCATCCCTGACCGCTGGCTACGTCCCTTCCGTCTTCAAGAGAGCGAGAGTTGCATCCCTTCTGAAAAAACCTACACTCGATCCCTCCGATGTCAACAACTACAGACCAGTATCCCTTCTTTCTTTTCTCTCCAAAACTCTTGAACGTGCCGTCCTTGGCCAGCTCTCCCGCTATCTCTCTCAGAATGACCTTCTTGATCCAAATCAGTCAGGTTTCAAGACTAGTCATTCAACTGAGACTGCTCTTCTCTGTATCACGGAGGCGCTCCGCACTGCTAAAGCTAACTCTCTCTCCTCTGCTCTCATCCTTCTAGACCTATCGGCTGCCTTCGATACTGTGAACCATCAGATCCTCCTCTCCACCCTCTCCGAGTTGGGCATCTCCGGCGCGGCCCACGCTTGGATTGCGTCCTACCTGACAGGTCGCTCCTACCAGGTGGCGTGGCGAGAATCTGTCTCCTCACCACGCGCTCTCACCACTGGTGTCCCCCAGGGCTCTGTTCTAGGCCCTCTCCTATTCTCGCTATACACCAAGTCACTTGGCTCTGTCATAACCTCACATGGTCTCTCCTATCATTGCTATGCAGACGACACACAATTAATCTTCTCCTTTCCCCCTTCTGATGACCAGGTGGCGAATCGCATCTCTGCATGTCTGGCAGACATATCAGTGTGGATGACGGATCACCACCTCAAGCTGAACCTCGGCAAGACGGAGCTGCTCTTCCTCCCGGGGAAGGACTGCCCGTTCCATGATCTCGCCATCACGGTTGACAACTCCATTGTGTCCTCCTCCCAGAGCGCTAAGAACCTTGGCGTGATCCTGGACAACACCCTGTCGTTCTCAACTAACATCAAGGCGGGGGCCCGTTCCTGTAGGTTCATGCTCTACAACATCCGCAGAGTACGACCCTGCCTCACACAGGAATCCAGGCACTTGTCATCTCCCGTCTGGATTACTGCAACTCGCTGTTGGCTGGGCTCCCTGCCTGTGCCATTAAACCCCTACAACTCATCCAGAACGCCGCAGCCCGTCTGGTGTTCAACCTTCCCAAGTTCTCTCACGTCACCCCGCTCCTCTGCTCTCTCCACTGGCTTCCAGTTGAAGCTCACATCCGCTACAAGACCATGGTGCTTGCCTACGGAGCTGTGAGGGGAACGGCACCGCAGTACCTCCAGGCTCTGATCAGGCCCTACACCCAAACAAGGGCACTGCATTCATCCACCTCTGGCCTGCTCGCCTCCCTACCACTGAGGAAGTACAGTTCCCGCTCAGCCCAGTCAAAACTGTTCGCTGCTCTGGCCCCCCAATGGTGGAACAAACTCCCTCACGACGCCAGGACAGCGGAGTCAATCACCACCTTCCGGAGACACCTGAAACCCCACCTCTTTAAGGAATACCTAGGATAGGATAAAGTAATCCTTCTCACCCCCCCCTTAAATGATTTAGATGCACTATTGTAAAGTGGCTGTTCCACTGGATGTCATAAGGTGAATTCACCAATTTGTAAGTCGCTCTGGATAAGAGCGTCTGCCAAATGACTTAAATGTAATGTAAATGTAATGATGTCATCCTCATCCTCCTTCAGCATCTCTGCTATGTCTGGGTCTATATCTGCTCTTCTAATTGTCTTTGCAGTGCTCTACACTGACTGTAGCCCTCTCTGAATCTCTGTGGGGGGAAAAAGTACTTATTACAGCGCCTTGAAAAAGTATTCATCCCCCTTGGCGTTTTTCCTATTTTGTTGCGTTTCAACCTGTAATTCAAATCGATTTTTCTTTGGATTTCATGTAATGGACATACACAAAATAGTCCAAATTGGTGAATGGAATTTTTTTTAAATGACTTGTTTCAAAAAATTCAAAAATATTAATAATGGAAAAGTGGTGCGTGCATATGTATTCACCCCCTTTGCTATGAAGCGCCCAAATAAGATCTGGTGCAACCAATTACCTTCAGAAGTGACATAGTTAGTTAAATAAAGTTCACTGTGTGCAATCTAAGTGTCACATGATCTGTCACATGAACAGGTGTATATCTACACCTGTTCTGAAAGGCCTCAGAGTCTGCAACACCACCAAGCAAGCGGCACCACCAAGCAAGCGGCACCATGAAGACCAAAGAGCTCGCAAAACAGGTCAGGGACCTTAAAAAATATCCTAAACTTTGAACATCCCATTATTAAAGAATGGAAAGAATATGGCACCACAACAAACCTGCCAAGAGAGGGCCGCCCACCAAAAGTCACGGACCAGGCAAGGAGGGCATTAATCAGAGAGGCAACAAAGAGACCAAAGATAACCCTGAAGGTGCTGCAAAGCTCCACAGCGGAGATTAGAGTATCTGTCCATAGGACCACTTTAAGCAGTACACTCCACAGAGCTGGGCTTTACGGAAGAGTGTCCAGAAAAAAAGCCATTGCTTAAAGAAATGAATAAGCAAACATGTTTGGTGTTCGCCAAAAGGCATGAGGGAGACACCCCAAACATATGGAAGGTACTCTGGTCAGATGAGACTAAAACTGAGCTTTTTGGCCATCAGGAAAACGCTATGTCTGGCACAAACCCAACACCTCTCATCACCCTGAGAACAACATCATGCTGTGTTTTTCATTGGCAGGGACTGGGAAACTGGTCAGAATTGAAGGAATGATGGATGGGGCTAAATACAGGGAAATTCTTGAGGGAAACCTGTTTCAGTCTTCCAGACATTTGAGACTGGGAAGGAGGTTCACCTTCCAGCAGGACAATGAACCTAAGGATACTGCTAAAGCAACATTCAAGTTGTTTAAGGGGAAACATTTAAATGTCTTGGAATGGCCTAGTCAAAGCCCAGACCTCATTCCAATTGAGAATCTGTGGTATGACTTGAAGAATGGGCAAAAATCCCAGTGGCAAGATGTGCCAAGTTTATAGAGACATACCCCAAGGGACTTGCAGCTGTAATTACTGCAAAAGGTGGCTCTACAAAGTATTGTCTTAAGGGGGGTGAATAGTTATGCACGTGTAACAGTATAGACCTGGGCTCGTACCAGCGACGCTCTGCACACGTCAACAGTCACCCTCGAAGCATCGTTACCCATCGCTCCACAAAAGCCGCGGCCCTTGCTGAGCTAGGGGAACCACTACTTCAAGGTCTCAGAGCGAGTGACGTCACCGATTGAAACACTACCAGCACGCAACACGCTAACTAGCTAGCCATTTCGCATTGGCGACACAACGCTCAAGTTTTCTGTTTTTTTTGTGTGTCTTATTTCTTGTTTGTTTCACAATAAAAATGATTTAGCATCTTCAAAGTGGTAGGAATGTTGTGTAAATCAAATGATCCAAACCCCCAAAATATCAATTTTAATTCCAGGTTGTAAAGGCAACAAAATAGGAAAAATGCCAAGGGGTGTGAATACTTTTGCAAGCCACTGTATGTCTGTCGACATTACAGCCATAACTGCAGGACGAAATAGCATCAGCATGTTACCCTATGTAAATATTAGCATATCAGCATGTTACCCTATGTAAATATTAGCATATCAGCATGTTACCCTATGTACATATTAGCATATCAGCATGTTACCCTATGTACATATTAGCATATCAGCATGTTACCCTATGTACATATTAGCATATCAGCATGTTACCCTATGTACATATTAGCATATCAGCATGTTACCCTATGTAAATATTAGCATATCAGCATGTTACCCTATGTAAATATTAGCATATCAGCATGTTACCCTATGTAAATATTAGCATATCAGCATGTTACCCTATGTAAATATTAGCATATCAGCATGTTACCCTATGTACATATTAGCATATCAGCATGTTACCCTATGTACATATTAGCATATCAGCATGCATTTCCGTTATGTAAAGCTAATTTCTCACTAATCACATGAGGCTACAGCTCTATGACACTGTAGGCCTATGTGACAGTCTCATTGTATACTTGTGTTCGTGTCACTCTGTTAACGTTGACATTGAATGCATTTGCTGGAGCAAGGAAATAAATATTATTTATCCACAGCAAGTCACCTGACAATAATGGGCTACTCTCCCTTTTCATTTACCTGTCATGTCTCTGATATGAGCTGAGAAGCAAGGAAGGAATCCCTAAGACTGACTGCATAAACAAGTCCAAGTTCATGGGCTAGAAGAATAATCAAATGCCACATCTCCCCTGGAGTTGTCCTGCAGCATGGCGGTAGTGTAAACACTCATCTTCAATGCATCATGATCACCTTCACAGTCTGCGCATTCTATCATGACAGAATTACGGAATCATTGGTTGGTGAAGTCTATGGTGATTTTCAGTCCAGTGTTTAGACAATTAGGGCAAATCAAATCATGTACCGTTTGGTTTATTTGAGACATGTGGAATAAAAGCCACTGTTGGCTGGCTACTGTCTGCTTGATCGCTGCTTGTTGTCATCTTCATTTCAACTAATTTGTGTCTCAACGCGCTGCAGCGGGCTCCCTCCTTTTCCTCTACCTGTGGTGCCACTGCCTCGATCGGCGGATCAGGAAAATGTTTTCTTTCATTCACTGCTTTTCTCGCATTGGCTAACTGAGATCGCCTATTTTTATTCACATACCGTAGGTATATTCTTTGACATTTTCTCATTTGGTCTCTCTTTACATTTGATTTTTCGCGGGAGATATTTTCAAACAAGGAAGCGCTTTGCCGGAAAGGGCCTTTAAATGCCAGTAACCAATCGGATGTCAGGAAATGACTAATCTTTCAGCACGAGGCAGTACGTCTACAAAGGATATAGCCATGTATGGACAAGCTAACGATATGCTCCGGAAAACAAGCTTTTGAATGATATATGATTCAACATATGATTCTATATATGATTCTATTGTAAAATAGTGGTTGAAGTTCTACATGAAACATGCTATCAAGAACGGCATTTATGTTAGGTGTAGTTGACGGAGTTGGGATAGAATCATACAAATAAAGTATTTATATACGTTATTGCCGATATATTTTTGTACATTTTATAAAAGTGTTAGTTGCAAAATATCCCAAAATCTGAAAATGGACAGATGGAAGCAAAATCGCAATTTTTGCCTGTGGTGCCTGGCCTTAATACATACAAATGTCTCTGTTTTACTCGTGTCAATATAGTGGACTGCATGCTTAACACTATCCGGTTCGATCTAAAAATACATTTTTGTGAAATTAGCAAGCCTAGTGGTGGTCTTTAATTCAATTCAATTCAAGGGGCTTTATTGGCATGGGAAACGTGTGTTAACATTGCCAAAGCAAGTGAGGTAGATAATATACAAAAGTGAAATAAACCATAAAAATTAACAGGAAACATTACACATACAGAAGTTTCAAAACAATAAAGACATTACAAATGTCAAATGTCATATTATGTATATATACAGTGTTGTATATATAAATAATTAAGCATAAATACGGGTTGTATTTACAATGGTGTTTGTTCGTCACTGGTTGCCCTTTTCTTGTGGCAACAGGTCACAAATCTTGCTGCTGTGATGGCACACTGTGGTATTTCACCCAGTAGATATGAGAGTTTATCAAAATTGGATTTGTTTTCGAATTCTTTGTGGATCTGTGTAATCTGAGGGAAATATGTCTCTCTAATATGGTCATACATCTTTATCAGAAGTGGGTCACTTGAGAAATGCCGGTCTGTCTGTCTTGAGCCGACATCGAAATGAATCAATACTGCCATCTAGTGTTAATGGGTAATATAATCACACATATTTTTAAAATATTTTTTAAATTAGTGGATGGATGGACAGGTTTGAAGTCTATTCTAGTTGGTTTAGGACTATAATGGAGTTCAATGTCTAGACGGTCTAGGTCTCGATTACAGATCGAGTTGTAATCGAGTTGGATGTCAAGTCTATGAAATTAGTTCTATAGTGGAGTACAATATCTAGTCTGTCTAGTCTGTCTAGGTCTATAGTGGAGTTGGAGGTGTTGGATGTCTAATCTAGTTCTGGTCCATCTATATTTATAGAGTTGAATATCTAGGCTGAGTAAACGCTGCAGTTGTAGGCTCAAGCTGAAATTACATTTAAATGTAAAGCACTGTGCTTTTGTAGACAACAAGCCTTTGATTGAATCCTGGCCCTATACTCTAGATAAGGGGCGTCACACTCAATCAGTACAAAAAGCCATATTGAAACAACACAAGGGATTCCCGGGCCATATTGAAAAAAACACAAGGGATTTGCGGGCCTTATTGAAAGAACACAAAGGATTGGCATGTCATATTAAAAAAAAGCACAAGGGATTCGTTGGCCATATTGAAAAAACACAAGGGATTCGTTGGCCATATTGAAAAGACACAAGGGATTCGCAGGCCATATTGAAAAAACAAGGAATTCACGGGCCATATTGAAAAGACACAAGGGATTCGCAGGCCATATTGAAAAAAACAAGGGATTTGCGGGCCTTATTGAAAAGACACAAGGGATTACCGGGCCATACACAGACTGTTATGGTATAATTGTTTTACATATGATAAAATATGTCCCTTTATAATGCATATAAAGCCGTATTAACATATTGAAACAAAAGAAGATATCAATATTTGTCCTGCCTTTGCTGCTATTCTGGCAGATGTGCATAATATGCTGCGATACTAATCAAAAGGTATTTCACTCCAAATACCAAAAATGAACCAGCCCTGTCTCCCCATACTCCTGAACCAGCCCTGTCTCCCCATCCCCATACTCCTGAACCAGCCCTGTCTCCCCATCCCCCTGAACCAGCCCTGTCTCCCCATCCCCCTGAACCAGCCCTGTCTCCCCATACTCCTGAACCAGCCCTGTCTCCCCATCCCCATACTCCTGAACCAGCCCTGTCTCCCCATCCCCATACTCCTGAACCAGCCCTGTCTCCCCATCCCCATCCCCCTGAACCAGCCCTGTCTCCCCATCCCCATCCCCCTGAACCAGCCCTGTCTCCCCATCCCCATACTCCTGAACCAGCCCTGTCTCCCCATCCCCCTGAACCAGCCCTGTCTCCCCATCCCCATACTCCTGAACCAGCCCTGTCTCCCCATCCCCATCCCCCTGAACCAGCCCTGTCTCCCCATCCCCATCCCCCTGAACCAGCCCTGTCTCCCCATCCCCCTGAACCAGCCCTGTCTCCCCATCTCCCTGAACCAGCCCTGTCTCCCCATCCCCATACCCCTGAACCAGCCCTGTCTCCCCATCCCCATACTCCTGAACCAGCCCTGTCTCCCCATCCCCATACTCCTGAACCAGCCCTGTCTCCCCATCCCCATACTCCTGAACCAGCCCTGTCTCCCCATCCCCATACTCCTGAACCAGCCCTGTCTCCCCATCCCCATACTCCTGAACCAGCCCTGTCTCCCCATCCCCCTGAACCAGCCCTGTCTCCCCATCCCCACACCCCTGAACCAGCCGTGTCTCCCCATCCCCCTGAACCAGCCCTGTCTCCCCATCCCCATCCCCCTGAACCAGCCCTGTCTCCCCATCCCCCTGAACCAGCCCTGTCTCCCCATCCCCATACCCCTGAACCAGCCCTGTCTCCCCATCCCCATACCCCTGAACCAGCCCTACTTCCACCTGAAGGAGGTGAGCAGCATTGTGTCGAATGACATGTCTGTTGGCATAATTGCAGGTACAGTAATGCATTGACGACAGGAATGTGATTCTCCAGTCAGGAAAAATCTCACTTGACACAGAGGCAGCCAATATCAGAGCCTTAAAGGAAGAGATGCAGGCTCTTAGAGATGGATGAGAGTCTCTCCTGTCTGAGGCAACACTGATTGCTACACAAATGGATGTTGCACCTCAATTTAGTGAGGAACACAGCCGCCAGAGGAAGAGGAAGAGATTCCATGATGAGACCTCTCAAGAGGAGACGGCTCAGGACAGTGCAGCAACGGTGTTTTGGAACACAGTGTTTTTACTGCTATGGACGACATCATAAGTGACTTGGACACACGGTTCCACAACACTGCAAAAATTGTTGAAGACTTTTCTGCTGTTTTGGCAGATTAGTGCGGATGAAGTCCCTTCTGTGTACCAACCACTGATCATGAAGTATTCCAGAGATCTGACACCTGAGTTTCAACATGAAGTATTCCAGAGATCTGACACCTGAGTTTCAACATGAAGTAAGACACCTGAACACTGTATATGCTACCACTTTCCCCCCTAACTTGTCCCCTCTTGGTCTCCTGAATGCAATTTGTAAGAAGCAGCTGCAAAGCATTTTTTGTAGAAGTGTGCAATGCTTTACGTATATTTTGCACACTGCCTGTAAACTGTTGCTGGTGGCGAGAGAGCTTTCAGTAAGCTAAAACTATTTGAGGTCCACTATGTCCCAGGACTTGCAGTCTTGCCATGCTGTCCATTGAAAGTCAGTTAGCTAGAAAGCAGGACTTCAAAGATTGGATCAGTGACTTTGTGTAACCGATGTGAAATGGCTTGTAACCGATGTGAGTTGGCGGTGGCTAATACTGTTTCAATCGGTGACGTCACTCGCTCTGAGACCTTGAAGTAGTGGTTCCCCTTGCTCTGCAAGGGCTGTGGCTTTTGTGGAGCGATGGGTAACAGTGCTTCGTGGGTGGCTGTTGTTGATGTGTGCAGAGTGTCCCTGGTTCGAGCCCAGGTAGGGGCGAGGAGAGGGACGGAAACTATACTGTTGCATTTGCTAGCTGGGCTCTTGGTGAGTAAGGCTGAGCAAGAGCCAGTGATAACTGCTAAATGGCATGGCTGTGGATATAGGATCACTACTCACAGGCTGAGAACAAGATATATCTCAAAGTAATGGCTGGATTGCCATAACATTTGTTGTGCACAATCAAGACCCCAAGTGGAAGAAACCTATTGATTTGGTGACCCCTTGACCTTTCCTCTAGCGCCACCATCAAGCCTTTTCATTTCCATTTTGTTTTCCATTTTCCATTTCAACTTTTACAGCTGCTTATTGTCTAGTTGGTATGTAAACTTAGTTCAAAAATCTGCTGCTGATTTTATTATTTTGTTATATTATTCTATAGATGATAATGTTAATTGATTTTAATTGAAGAGGTTAATGTATATTTAAGTTATATTTATTTTAACTTTAATGTTAAGAGAATTTTCCCATTAAAATTACATTTAGACTGTAAAAGATAGCCTTTAGCACATTTCTTATAGAGGGTATCAGTCTTGCATCAAATAGTGAATTCCACTGTTTGCAGAATGTTGCATGTATGTCTGCACAGTGTTATATTATCACAGCTCACTGTCAGTAAATATCATACGTTAAATATTGGACTACAAGAGAGTTACAAGCCTGCAAAGGTAGAGTTATTTAAAGCTTCGAATGGGTCGATTGGGTTCTGGAGGTGTGGGGTTACAGCAATTGCGCAGGGTTGGTGTGGCCCGAGGTGCTGGGGCCCAATGTGATATCTTTTCATGGGGCCCAAAATCCCTAGCGGTGCCACTGGCCCTACCAAGAACACTTTTAAACTTTCGGTCCAGTAGAATGACTCAGTCATTGCTATTAGTTACAGTGCCTTGCGAAAGTATTCGCCCCCCTTGAACTTTGCGACCTTTTGCTACATTTCAGGCTTCAAACATAAAGATATAAAACTGTATTTTTTGTGAAGAATCAACAACAAGTGGGACACAATCATGAAGTGGAACGACATTTATTGGATATTTCAAACTTTTTTTAACAAATCAAAAACTGAAAAATTGGGCGTGCAAAATTATTCAGCCCCTTTACTTTCAGTGCAGCAAACTCTCTCCAGAAGTTCAGTGAGGATCTCTGAATGATCCAATGTTGACCTAAATTACTAATGATGATAAATACAATCCACCTGTCTGTAATCAAGTCTCCGTATAAATGCACCTGCACTGTGATAGTCTCAGAGGTCCATTAAATGTGCAGAGAGCATCATGAAGAACAAGGAACACACCAGGCAGGTCCGAGATACTGTTGTGAAGAAGTTTAAAGCCGGATTTGGATACAAAAAGATTTCCCAAGCTTTAAACATCCCAAGGAGCACTATGCAAGCGATAATATTTAAATGGAAGGAGTATCAGACCACTGCAAATCTACCAAGACCTGGCCGTCCCTCTAAACTTTCAGCTCATACAAGGAGAAGACTGATCAGAGATGCAGCCAAGAGGCCCATGATCACTCTGGATGAACTGCAGATATCTACAGCTGAGGTGGGAGACTCTGTCCATAGGACAACAATCAGTCGTATATTGCACAAATCTGGCCTTTATGGAAGAGTGGCAAGAAGAAAGCCATTTCTTAAAGATATCCATAAAAGTGTTGTTTAAAGTTTGCCACAAGCCACCTGGGAGACACACCAAACATGTGGAAGAAGGTGCTCTGGTCAGATGAAACCAAAATTGAACTTTTTGGCAACAATGCAAAATGTTATGTTTGGCGTAAAAGCAACACAGCTCATCACCCTGAACACACCATCCCCACTGTCAAACATGGTGGTGGCAGCATCATGGTTTGGGCCTGCTTTCCTTCAGCAGGGACAGGGAAGATGGTTAAAATTGATGGGAAGATGGATGGAGCCAAATACAGGACCATTCTGGAAGAAAACCTGATGGAGTCTGCAAAAGACCTGAGACTGGGACGGAGATTTGTCTTCCAACAAGACAATGATCCAAAACATAAAGCAAAATCTATCTACAATGGAATGGTTCAAAAATAAACATATCCAGGTGTTAGAATGGCCTAGTCAAAGTCCAGACCTGAATCCAATCGAGAATCTGTGGAAAGAACTGAAAACTGCTGTTCACAAATGCTCTCCATCCAACCTCACTGAGCTCGAGCTGTTTTGCAAGGAGGAATGGGAAAAAATTTCAGTCTGTCGATGTGCAAAACTGATAGAGACATACCCCAAGCAACTTACAGCTGTAATCGCAGCAAAAGGTGGCGCTACAAAGTATTAACTTAAGGGGGCTGAATAATTTTGCACGCCCAATTTTTCAGTTTTTGATTTGTTAAAAAAATGTGAAATATCCAATAAATGTCGTTCCACTTCATGATTGTGTCCCACTTGTTGTTGATTCTTCACAAAAAAATACAGTTTTATATCTTTATGTTTGAAGCCTGAAATGTGGCAAAAGGTCGCAAAGTTCAAGGGGGCCGAATACTTTCGCAAGGCACTGTATGATATGATACTAGCTGGCTGGCTCATGTGTGGGTCTGGGATGAGACGTGTGTGTGTGTGGCAATGCACTGTTGGCAGTGCATTGCTGTGACTTATAGTGCAATGCATTGGGGGCTGTATTGAAGCAGGTCAAAATGAATTGACAACCCAAATCATTGCGCAGGCCGGAAATGTGTCACAGCCCTCGGGCCTTGTTTATTTAATTAACCTTTGTTTAACTAGGCAAGTCAGTTAAGAACAAATTCTTATTTACAATGACAGCCTAGGAACAGTGGGTTAACTGCCTGTTCAGGGGCAGAACGACAGATTTTTACCTTGTCAGCTCAGAGATTCTATCTAGCAACCTTTCGGTTACTGGCCCAACGCTCTAACCACTAGGCTATCTGCCACCCTAGGTCGTGTTTTTGACACATCAAATCAAATGTTATTTGTCACATGCACTGAATACAACAGGTGTAGGCCTTACAGTGAAATATTTAGACATGCTCTAGATCTACGGTTGTCCAGGTCAGCTTTGCCTTAGGGCTAGATTAAATCCGTATCACACAAGTTCAGCGCTATAGCGCAATTGAGATTTAAAAGTAAATCCCTATGGAGCTGACATACAGGGCCTTTGGAAAGTATTCAGACCCCTTGACTTTTCCCACATGTTATGTTACAGCCTTATTCTAAAATGGATTACATTGTTTTTTCCCCTCACCGATCTACACACAATACAATGACAAAACAAAAACAGTTTTTTTGAAAATGTTACAAATTTATTACAAATACAAAACAGAAATATCACATTTACATATTCACACCCTTTACTCAGTACTTTGTTGAAGAAACCTTTGGAAGCGATGACAGCATCAAGTCTTCTTGGGTATGACGCTACAAGCTTGGCACACCTGTATTTGGGGAGTTTCTCCCATTCGTCTCTGCAGATCCTCTCAAGATCTGTCAGGTTGAATGGTGAGCGTTGCTGCACAGCTATTTTCAGGTGTCTCTAGAGATGATCGATCGGGTTCAAGTCCGGGCTCTGGCTGGGCCACTCAAGTATATTTAGAGACTTGTCCCAAAGCCACTCCTCCGTTGTCTTAGCTGTGTGCTTAGGGTCGTTGTCTTGTTGGAAGGTGAACCTTCGTCCAAGTCTGAGGTCCTGAACTCTCTAGAGCAGATTTTCAACAAGGATCTCTTTGTACTTTGCTCTGTTCATCTTTCCCTCGATCCTGACTAGTCTCCCAGTCCCTGCCACTGAAAAACATCCCCACAGCATGATGCTGCCACCACCATGCTTTACCGTAAGCATGCCAGGTTTCCTCCAGATGTGATGCTTGGTATTTACGCCAAATAAATCTTGGTTTCATCAGACCAGAGGTGCTTTAGGTGCCTTTTGGCAAACTCGAAGCGGGCTGTCCTGTGCCTTTTACTGAGGAGTGGCTGCCGTCTGACCACTCCACCATCATGGCCTGATTGGTGGAGTGTTGCAGAGATGGATGTCCTTCTGGAAAGTTCCTTCATCTCCACAGAGGAACTCTAGACCTCTGTCTGAGTGAGCATCGGGTTCTTGGTCACCTACCTGACCAAGGCCCTTCTCCCCAGATAGCTCAGTCTGGCTGGCAACTGTGTTCTTGGGACCTTCAATGCTGCAGAAATGTTTGGTACACTTCCCTAGATCTGCGGCTTGACACAATCCTGTCTCAGAGCTCTACGGACAATTCCTTCAACCTCATGGCTTGGGTTTTGCTCTGACATGCACTTTCAACTGTGGGACCTTATATAGACAGGTGTGTTCCTTTCTATATCATGTCCAATCAATTGAATTTACCACAGGTGGACTCCAAGTTGTAGAAAAATCTCAAGGATGATGTCACGCCCTGGTCGAAATATATTATGTTTATTCTTCATTTATTCGGTCAGGCCAGGGTGTGACATGGGTTATTGTGGTGTGTTTTTGTCTTGGGGTTTTGTGGGATGTCTAGCGTTAGTCTATGGTGCCTGAGGTGGTTCTCAATCAGAGTCAGGTGATTATCGTTGTCTCTGATTGGGAAACATATTTCGGCAGCCATATTCTTTGTGTGTTTCGTGGGTGATTGTCCTTAGTGTCCTTGTTCCTGTCTCTTGTTAGTTTACACTAGTATAGGCTGTTTCGGTTTTCGTTACGTTCTTTTTGTTTTGTAGTATTTGTATTGATTCGTGTTTTACGTTTTTTCATTAAACATGGATCGCAATCTACATGCTGCATTTTGGTCCGACTCTCCTTCACCGCATGAAAACCGCTACAGATGATCAATGGAAACAGGATGGACCTGATCTCAATTTCAAGTCTCATATCAAAGGGTCTGAATACCTATGTAAATAATGTATTTCTGTTTATTATTATTTTTTATCAGCAAACATTTTGCTTTGTCATTATTAGAGGTCGGCCGATTATGATTTTTTAACTCTGATACCGATACCGATTATTGGAGGACCAATTAAAGCCAATACCAATTAATAGGCCGATTTTTAAAATGTATTTGTAATAATGACAATTACAACAATACTGAATGAACACTTATTTTAATTTAATATAACTTAATATAATACATCAATAAAATCAATTTAGCCTCAAATAAATAATGAAACATGTTCAATTTGGTTTAAATAATGCAAAAACAAAGTGTTGGAGAAGAAAGTAAAAGTGCAATATGTGCCATGTAAGAAAGCTAACGTTTCCGTTTCTTGCTCAGAACATGAGAACATATGAAAGCTGGTGGTTCCTTTTAACATGAGTCTTCAATATTCACAGGTAAGAAATTTTAGGTTGTAGTTATTATAGGAACTATAGGACTAATTTCTCTCTATACAATTTGTATTTCATATACCTTTGACCATTGGATGTTCTTATAGGCACTTTAGTATTGCCAGTGTAACAGTATAGCTTCCGTCCCTCTCCTCGCACCTGGGCTCGAACCAGGAACACATCGGCAAGGGGAACAACTACTCCAAGTCTCAGCACGAGTGACTTTTGAAACGCTATTAGCGCGCACCCCGCTAACTAGCTAGCCATTTCACATTGGTTACACCAGCCTAATCTCAGGAGTTGATAGGCTTGAAGTCATAAACAAGCACAATGCTAGAAGCATTGCGAAGAGCTGCTTGCAAAGCGCACAAAAGTGCTGTTTTAATGAATGTTTACGAGTCTGCTGGCGCCTACCATCGCTCAGTCAGACTGCTCTATCAAATCATAGACTTAATTATAACATAATAACACACAGAAATATGAGCCTTAGGTCATTAATATGGTAGAATCCGGAAACTATCATCTCGAAAACAAAACGTTATTCTTTCAGTGAAATACGGAACCGTTCCGTATTTTATCTAACGGGTGGCATCCATAAGTCTAAAGATTCCTGTTACATTGCTCAACCTTCAATGTTATGTCATAATTACGTAAAATCATGGCAAATTAGTTCGCAACGAGCCAGGCGGCCCAAACTGTTGCATATACACTGACTCTGCTTGCAAAGAACGCAAGAGAAGTGACACAATTTCACCTGGTTAATATTGCCCACTAACCTGGATTTCTTTTAGCTAAATATGCAGGTTAAAAAATATATACTTCTGTGTATGGATGGAGGCATTGATGCTTATGGTTAGGTACAGTCGGGCAACGATTGTGCTTTTTTTGCAAATGCGCTTTTGTTAAATCATCCCTGTTTGGTGAAGTTGACTGTCTTTGTTAGGAAGAAATAGTCTTCACACATTTCACAACGAGCCAGGCGGCCCAAAATGCTGCATATACCCTGACTCTGTTGCAAGAGAAGTGACACAGTTTCCCAAGTTAAAAGAAATTCATGTTAGCAGGCAATATTAACTAAATATACAGGTTTAAAAATATATACTTGTGTATTGATTTTAAGAAAGGCATTGATGTTTATGGTTAGGTACACGTTGGAGCAACGGCAGTCCTTTTTCGCGAATGCACACCGCATCGATTATATGCAACGCAGGACAAGCTAGATAAACTAGTAATATCATCAACCATGTGTAGTTAACTAGTGATTATGAGTGATTGATTGATTGTTTTTTATAAGATAGGTTTAATGCTAGCTAGCAACTTACCTTGGCTTCTTACTGCATTCGTGTAACAGGCAGGCTCCTTGTGGAGTGCAATGTAAAGCAGGTGGTTAGAGCGTTGGACTAGTTAACCGTAAGGTTGCAAGATTGAATCCCTGATCTGACAAGGTAAAAATCTGTCATTCTGCCCCTGAACAAGACAGTTAACCCACTATTCCTAGGCCATCATTGACAATAAGAATGTGTTCTTAACTGACTTGCCTAGTTTAAATAAAGGTGTTAATAAATTATATATATATAAAAAAAAAATCTGCCAAATCGGTGTCCAAAAATATAGATTTCCGATTGTTATGAAAACTTGAAATCGGCCCTAATTATGGGGTATTGTGTGTAGATTTCTGAGATTTGTTAGAATTTTTTATCCATTCTATAATAAGGCTGTAACATAACAAAATGCGGAAAAAGTCAAGGGGTTTGAATACTTCCCGAAGGCAGTGTTGTGCATAGTGCTGAACATAGCGCCATAGTGCTGAGCATCGTGCTGAACATCCTGCAACTAATGATGTCCAGCCGCTCGACATCCTGCCCACTCAACCCCATCATCACTTCCCTTCTCTAGACTATCACGTCCCTCATCAACTCATCCCTGACCACTGGCTGCATACTTCAAAAAGTCGCTCCCCTCCTCAACAAACTAACACTCGACCCCTCTGATTTCAACTACAGACCAGTATCCCTTCTTTCTTTTCTTTCCAAAACACTTAAATGCTGTCTCTCGCTATCTCTCTCTTGACACTAACCAGTCATGCTTCAAGACGGGTCACTCAACTGAGACTGCTCTTCTCTGTGTCACAGATGATCCCCGTACTGCCAATGCTGACTCTCTCTCCTCTTCTCATCCTCCTAGATCTATCCATTGCCTTTGACACCGTGAACCATCAGATCCTCCTCTTCACCCTCTCAGGGCTGAGCGTCTAAGGATCTGCACATTCTTGGATTGCATCCTACCTGGCAGGCCGCTCCTACCAGGTGACTTGGAGAGGATCTGTGTCTGCACCACGTGCTCTCACTACTGGTGTCCCCCAGGGCTCGGTTCTAGGCCCTCTTCCCCTTTTCTCCATCATTTCCTCACACGGTCTCTCCTATCGTTGCTATGCAGTTGACACTCAACTAATTTTGTCATTCCCCCCTTCTGACACCCAGGTGGCGACACGCATCTCTGCGTGCCTGCCAGATATCTCAGATTGGATGTCGGCCCACCACCAATCTCAATCTCAATCTCAACAACATGCAGCTGCTCTGACTCCCGGGGAAGGCCTGCCCGCTCCAACAGCTCTCCATCACGGTTGACAACTCCACTGTGTCCCCTTCACAGAGTGCAAAGGACCTTGGCGTGACCCTGGACAAATACCCTATTGTTCTCTGCAAAACAGTGACTCGCTTCTGCAGGTTCATTCTGTGCAACATTTGTAGAGTACAACCTTTCCTCACACAGGGAGAGGCGCAGGTCTTAATCCAGGCACTTGTCATATCCCGTCTGGACTACTGCCGCTAGAGGGAGCTGTGACGTCAATGGTGGGCGTTAGTGGGATCGTGAGATTTTGGATGTTTCTTCCTCGATCTTGGAGAATGCCGTGTACTGAACACTACTGACTTTTCTCAGTCTCATCATGTTCCATGTTAATTCAGGTATGTAAATGCGCAAAAAGTGCAATATGACTCACAAAGTATTGACATAACATGGTTAACTACATAGTCCATGAATTTGGTGATGTTTGAAGGCAATTAAAATGAGTTTTAACTGGGCGAAAAACTGTTTTTAACAGAGTGAAAAACCCCTGCAACTTATCCAGAACACCGAGGCCCGTCTGGCATTCAACCTTCCCAAGTTCTCTCATGTCATCCTGCTCCTCCGTACACTCCATTGCCTGCCAGTCGAAGCTCGCATCCACTACAAGACCATGGCGCTTGCCTATGGAGCAACAAGAGCAGCTTAAATAAGATATCTGTTGTACTCCCCCTCCAAAAAATACAAATAAAATGCATTTGTCTTTTCCTACTAGCACTGACTTCTTTATTGAGGAAAAATGTACTTACTTCGACTGTGATATGTAGTTGTCTCACCTCGCTATCTTAAGATGAATACACTAACTGTAAATCGCTCTGGATAAGAGCATCTGCTAAATGACTTACATGTAAATGTAATGTGTTGTTAGCATAGCTATGCTTTAGCCATCAAAAGGGGTTTAAACCCATTCAGCTGAACTCACTACTGTGTGGACTGAGCAGTCAGGTTTAACCTAGCACATGTAAAGCCAACACTAAAACCGTAGCTAAGGTAAGTGACAAACGTGCAATAGAGCCTCTATTTCTATGATGGCTGATGTACAGTAAAACTCCAGCCCACATGTTGCAGGTGGTCCCATAACACCATTCTACAGTGCATGACAATATATTTTAGAATTCAATTGCCATGTATCAAACAAAAAAGTACAGCAATGCATATTAATTGATATTAATAGAGCAGTGCTTTTTTTATCTTGTTCAGTCGGTGATGTTTAATGTTCTCCCTCGGTTCTATTTCTTGTCAAATCAATTCAAAGACAGTGAGACAGTCTAAAATAATTGTATTGATTCATTTTTTTTTAGCACTAATTACAATTCTCATCAGTGAATGTATTTAACCAGAATGTAATAATTTACATCAGCTATATCTTCGCCCGTTGGATTATACAATATGTGCAGAAATGACCGTAACCAAACAAACATGGTAGATTAGAAAATATAGGAAAACAGAACATCCTGAGGAAAATGTGGAAGCATTTTGATACATAACTCCAGAAGAATCATGAAATAAAAAATATTTAAAAAATGTCAAAAAAAGAGAAGTATAAAAGTAATGATAAAATAAATAAAATCACCTGGCCCCTTGTTTTATTGTAAATTTAATATTGCTTGAGAAGAAAAAAAAATTGAGTAAATTAAACAGAACAAAAACATCTTCAAAGCTCTTTTATGTCCTGCACCGCAATTGTGGAACCAGCTTCCCCTGAAGCTAGGACAGCAAGAGTCCCTGCCCAACTTCCCAAAAACCCTACCTCTTCAAAGAGTACCTTAAATAATCCCACAACATCCATCCTCCCACTCCCCACAATAGCTTATTCCCCCTTACAAGCTCTGACTTTGCTGATAGCTACTTTATTGAGGAAAAAATTAACTTACTATGGCTTCGATGTGTGGTTGTCCACCTAGCTATCTCAAGATGAATGCACCAACAGTAAGTCACTCTGGATAACAACGTCTGCTAAATGACTCAAATATTAATGTGTGTTTCAATCAAGGTGGTTTTAAATATATTTTTCTATATTTTCCAACATTGTTCAAAACTGATATTTGTAATCAATTTACAATATGTTCAATCTTTAAATCTATACTAATCAGGTTTCTCGGTTTTAATAACACTTTTTTTATGTGAGGAATTCCCAAGAAGCCACCAGTGCCAAGAGCGAAACACTAGCACCTCACAGCAGCAGTATCTCCAGAGGTCCAGAGTCAAATGCTCTTTACACTCCAGTGGTTGCTGATTGAGGTGACCGATCATTGTGACGATATGTCATAGTAGTAATCCCTCAGTCTGGGCTCAACAACCGCAAATCCAGGCCTTTCATCCGCCCTGTAGGAGATAAACAAACGATAAGTACACAGTATAGTGTACTATACCAGAGCCATAGCATCAACAAGATGCCAGATAAGCAACAATAATATCCAGATAGTAATTTCCACTTTTGCCTCAGAACAGTTGTGTAAATTACTTAAATATAAATACTTTAAAATACTACTTAAGTAGTTTTTTTTTGGTATCTGTACTTTACTATTTATATTTTTGACAACTTTTACTTTTACTCCACTACATTCTTAAATAAAATAATGTACTTTTTACTCCATACATTTTCCCTGACACCTAAAAGTACTCGTTACATTTAGAATGCTAAAGCAGGACAGAATTATGGCACCTGTCAATATAACACTGTGTCATCCCTACTGCCTCTGATCTGGCAGACTCACTAAACACAAATACTGTCTCTGATCTGGCAGACTCACTAAACACAAATACTGTCTCTGATCTGGCAGACTCACTAAACACAAATACTGCCTCTGATCTGGCAGACTCACTAAACACAAATACTGCCTCTGATCTGGCAGACTCACTAAACACAAATACTGTCTCTGATCTGGCAGACTCACTAAACACAAATACTGTCTCTGATCTGGCAGACTCACTAAACACAAATACTGCCTCTGATCTGGCAGACTCACTAAACACAAATACTGTCTCTGATCTGGCAGACTCACTAAACACAAATACTGCCTCTGATCTGGCAGACTCACTAAACACATATACTGCCTCTGATCTGGCAGACTCACTAAACACAAATACTGTGCCTGTAAATGATGTCTGAGTGTTGGACTGTGCCTCTGTCTGTCAGTAGTTAAAAATAATACACAAATTGTGCGGTCTGATTTGCTTAATATACGGAATTTGATGTATAGCCTTTACTTTTACTTTGTATAAAAAAAATTATGTACTTTTTCTACCACCGTAATTACGTACAATTAAAACCAGATACTTTTAGACTTTTACTCAAGTAGTATTTTACTGGGTAACTTTTACTTGAGTCATTTTCTGTTAAGGTATCTTTACTTTTACTCAAGTATGACAATTGAGTAGTTTTTCCCACTACTGCCTCAGAATACAATATTGCTTGTAAATTATGGGATAGTTCTGCTATCTCCCTTTCTCCATTGTCATACTGTATGGACATTGTAACAAGGTTTAGGATTATATTTTCTTTCCACAGATAGGCTACAGTTTCTTCTAAAACCCTGTTCCAAGGTCAGTGTTAGATTTGACCTCCTAACCACTGAACCAGGGTTAGATATTATTCATACTCCTCATAGTTATAATTCCCTTCTGATTCCCGGGCAATCTGATTCCAGATCTGTAATTTGGGCTCCCATCCTCACTCACTTGTATGTCCAGCACTTCTTCATGAGGTCATACATCTCCGGGGGACAGTTGGGGGGGATGTCCATACGCTCACCATTCTCGATCATCTGGATCACCTCGTTTCCTTTCATGCCCTGGGGGAAACAGAGGGTGACATAATGACAACATTCACACACTGATGGCATACCAGACAGTGGCAGTCCCAAATGGCACTCTATTCCCTACGTAGTGCACTACTTTTGACCAGGGCGATAGTTTAAAAGTAGTGCACTACGTAGTGAATAGGGTGCCATTTTGGAACAAGTACATACACGTTGCAAAAGTGCTTTGACTGACAGCTACGACACGACAGGGGACTCAGACTATGAGATAAGCTTTCACTTAAGGTGTCATTATGTCAAATAAAGGCCAAGTTGTTAAGAGCACCTTCCTGATATTGAGTTGTAATGTACTTTTTAATTTGACCTTTATTTAACTAGGCAAGTCAGTTAAGAACAAATTATTATTTTCAATGATGGCCTAGGAACAGTGGGTTAATTGCCTGTTCAGGAAGAACGACAGATTTGTACAACTCGGGGATTTGAACTTGCAACCTTTCAGTTACTAGTCCAACGCTCTAACCACTAGGCTACCCTGCCGCCCATACTTTGTATGGTGACGTAATGTGTCTGTATGGTGACGTAATGTGTCTTGTATGGTGACGTAATGTGTCTTGTATGGTGACGTAATGTGTCTTGTATGGTGACGTAATGTGTCTTGTATGGTGACGTAATGTGTCTTATGGTGACGTAATGTGTCTTATGGTGACGTAATGTGTCTTGTATGGTGACGTAATGTGTCTTGTATGGTGACGTAATGTGTCTTGTATGGTTACATACTGTACCTTGTATGGTTTCATCCCTAGCGTGTACGCCTCCCACATCAGGACCCCAAAGCTCCACACGTCACTCTTACAGGAGAACTTGAAATAGTTCATACACTCTGGGGCGTACCATTTCACTGGCCACTTCCCATGGCCTTTTGCCTAGAGAACAGGGTCGAATCAAACATCAGGAAATTGATTAATCCTAACCCTCGAGAGCAGGGTCCAATCAAACATCAGGGAATGGATTAATCCTAACCCTAGAGAGCAGGGTCCAATCAAACATCAGGGAATGGATTAATCCTAACCCTCGAGAGCAGGGTCCAATCAAACATCAGGGAATGGATTAATCCTAACCCTCGAGAGCAGGGTCCAATCAAACATCAGGGAATGGATTAATCCTAACCCTCGAGAGCAGGGTCCAATCAAACATCAGGGAATGGATTAATCCTAACCCTCGAGAGCAGGGTCCAATCAAACATCAGGGAATGGATTAATCCTAACCCTCGAGAGCAGGGTCCAATCAAACATCAGGGAATGGATTAATCCTAACCCTCGAGAGCAGGGTCCAAGCAGGGAATGGTCCAATCAAACTTCAGGGAATGGATTAATCCTAACGAGAGCAGGGTCCAATATCAGGGAATGGATCCTAACCCTAGAGAGCAGGGTCCAATCAAACATCAGGGAATGGATTAATCCTAACCCTAGAGAGCAGGGTCCAATCAAACATCAGGGAATGGATTAATCCTAACCCTCGAGAGCAGGGTCCAATCAAACATCAGGGAATGGATTAATCCTAACCCTAGAAAGCAGGGTCCAATCAAACATCAGGGAATGGATTAATCCTAACCCTCGAGAGCAGGGTCCAATCAAACATCAGGGAATGGTCCAATCAAACATCAGGGAATGGAATGGATTAATCCTAATTAATCAGGGAATGGATTAATCCTAACCCTCGAGAGCAGGGTCCAATCAAACATCAGGGAATGGATTAATCCTAACCCTAGAGAGCAGGGTCCAATCAAACTTCAGGGAATGGATTAATCCTAACCCTCGAGAGCAGGGTCCAATCAAACTTCAGGGAATGGATTAATCCTAACCCTAGAGAGCAGGGTCCAATCAAACATCAGGGAATGGATTAATCCTAACCCTAGAGAGCAGGGAAACTTCAGGGAATGGATTAATCCAATCAGGGTCCAACATCAGGGAATGGATTAATCCTAACCCTAGAGAGCAGGGTCCAATCAAACTTCAGAGAATGGATTAATCCTAACCCTAGAGAGCAGGGTCCAATCAAACTTCAGGGAATGGATTAATCCTAACCCTCGAGAGCAGGGTCCAATCAAACTTCAGGGAATGGATTAATCCTAACCCTAGAAAGCAGGGTCCAATCAAACTTCAGGGAATGGATTAATCCTAACCCTAGAGAGCAGGGTCCAATCAAACATCAGGGAATGGATTAATCCTAACCCTCGAGAGCAGGGTCCAATCAAACATCAGGGAATGGATTAATCCTATCCCTAGAGAGCAGGGTCCAATCAAACTTCAGGGAATGGATTAATCCCAACCCTCGAGAGCAGGGTCCAATCAAACTTCAGGGAATGGATTAATCCTAACCCTAGAGAGCAGGGTCCAATCAAACATCAGGGAATGGATTAATCCTAACCCTAGAGAGCAGGGTCCAATCAAACATCAGGGAATGGATTAATCCTAACCCTAGAGAGCAGGGTCCAATCAAACTTCAGAGAAAGGATTTCAGTTTTCCCTTCCCCAACTCAGACAACTGACTGGCAGTCCTAGCTAAATACTTGAGAAATTGCTCTTTGCTAAGAAGCTATTTTTGTTTGTTCTTATTCAAAATTGTCAAAAATAATCACAGTAAGGTAACTACTTGTTACTCAGAAATAATTTTATATTGAAATTACTGTAGAACTGTTCACCCTACTGTCATTGTGGACAGAGTCTCTCTTGAAAAATGCTTTAATCTGGATCAATAAAGGTTCAATAGAGTTTTCCTAGAGTTCACTAAGGTCAAAATTCAGTTGATGTGCTACTAATTTCCTCTTTTAGGATAACTTTTTAGGAGTTGCAAACTCCTTTCATACTGTATTTGATCGAACTGACAGGACAATTAGAAGTAAAACAGCAGGGATAGACTTTAGAAGATGAGGCACAGACAGTCTGAACTTCGCCAGGGGGTAAGGGCACGACAATAATTATATCCGAATTGAATACCTTATAGTAGTTCTCCTCCTCTGTGAGAGCCTTGGACAGACCAAAGTCGCTGATCTTGGCATAGTGCTGGGTGACCAGGAGCACGTTCCTGGCCGCAAGGTCCCTGTGCACAAAGTTGTGTTCCTCCAGGTACTTCATGCCTATAGAAACCTGGTGCACCAGCTCTGTGATGTTCTTAATGGAGATCTGTCTGTGGACAGGATCAATGGCTGTAAGTGACACTGAACACTGAATTATACCGTATCTCAGGTGTAAAACTCCAGTTATCGAGGACCGAGTGTCTGCAGGTTTTCGCTCCTCCCTTCTACTTGATTGATTAATTAAGGTCCCTGATGAGTTAGGAACTCCCCTCACCTGGTTGTCTAGGTCTTAAATGATGAGTTAGGAACTCCCCTCACCTGGTTGTCTAGGTCTTAAATGATGAGTTAGGAACTCCCCTCACCTGGTTGTCTAGGTCTTAAATGATGAGTTAGGAACTCCCCTCACCTGGTTGTCTAGGTCTTAAATGATGAGTTAGGAACTCCCAGCACCTGGTTGTCTAGGTCTTAATTGATGAGTTAGGAACTCCCCTCACCTGGTTGTCTAGGTCTTAATTGATGAGTTAGGAACTCCCCTCACCTGTTTGTCTAGGTCTTAAATGATGAGTTAGGAACTCCCTTCACCTGGTTGTCTAGGTCTTAAATGATGAGTTAGGAACTCCCCTCACCTGGTTGTCTAGGTCTTAAATGATGAGTTAGGAACTCCCCTCACCTGGTTGTCTAGGTCTTAATTGATGAGTTAGGAACTCCCCTCACCTGGTTGTCTAGGTCTTAATTGATGAGTTAGGAACTCCCCTCACCTGGTTGTCTAGGTCTTAAATGATGAGTTAGGAACTCCCCTCACCTGGTTGTCTAGGTCTTAAATGATGAGTTAGGAACTCCCCTCACCTGGTTGTCTAGGTCTTAAATGATGAGTTAGGAACTCCCCTCACCTGGTTGTCTAGGTCTTAAATGATGAGTTAGGAACTCCCCTCACCTGGTTGTCTACGTCTTAATTGATGAGTTAGGAACTCCCCTCACCTGGTTGTCTAGGTCTTAAATGATGAGTTAGGAACTCCCCTCACCTGGTTGTCTAGGTCTTAAATGATGAGTTAGGAACTCCCCTCACCTGGTTGTCTAGGTCTTAAATGATGAGTTAGGAACTCCCCTCACCTGGTTGTCTAGGTCTTAATTGATGAGTTAGGAACTCCCTTCACCTGGTTGTCTACGTCTTAATTGATGAGTTAGGAACTCCCCTCAGCTGGTTGTCTAGGTCTTAATTGATGAGTTAGGAACTCCCTTCACCTGGTTGTCTACGTCTTAATTGATGAGTTAGGAACTCCCCTCAGCTGGTTGTCTAGGTCTTAAATGATGAGTTAGGAACTCCCCTCACCTGGTTGTCTAGGTCTTAATTCATGAGTACGGAACTCCCCTCAGCTGGTTGTCTAGGTCTTAATTCATGAGTACGAAACTCCCTTCACCTGGTTGTCTAGGTCTTAAATGATGAGTTAGGAACTCCCCTCACCTGGTTGTCTAGGTCTTAATTGATGAGTTAGGAACTCCCCTCACCTGGTTGTCTAGGTCTTAAATGATGAGTTAGGAACTCCCCTCACCTGGTTGTCTAGGTCTTAAATGATGAGTTAGGAACTCCCCTCACCTGGTTGTCTACGTCTTAATTGATGAGTTAGGAGCTCCCCTCACCTGGTTGTCTAGGTCTTAAATGATGAGTTAGGAACTCCCCTCGCCTGGTTGTCTAGGTCTTAAATGATGAGTTAGGAACTCCCCTCACCTGGTTGTCTAGGTCTTAAATGATGAGTTAGGAACTCCCCTCACCTGGTTGTCTAGGTCTTAAATGATGAGTTAGGAACTCCCCTCACCTGGTTGTCTAGGTCTTAAATGATGAGTTAGGAACTCCCCTCGCCTGGTTGTCTAGGTCTTAATTGATGAGTTAGGAACTCCCCTCACCTGGTTGTCTAGGTCTTAAATGATGAGTTAGGAACTCCCCTCACCTGGTTGTCTTGGTCTTAATTCATGAGTACGAAAGTCCCTTCACTTGGTTGTCTAGGTCTTAATTGATGAGTACGAAACTCCCTGCACCTGGTTGTCTAGGTCTTAATTGATGAATTAGGAACTCCCTAAGATTATGATTTTGGGTTTTGGGTTCTAAGGGATAGAGTCCTGTTGCCCATTGTGACATAGCTATGTGGCTCTGCAACCCCCGTCTGCAGGGGCTGAACAGCCTGACCGCGCAACTCCCAAAAATTCTGCGTAGGCGGCTGCCATTCAACTACTTAAATGTGATGACGGATAAATAGCTTGAACCGCGGTGAGAACTCGAAAAGTATGAATGCCAACAGACAAATATTCTAGAAAAATTTGGTTTGGATGTTTTAAAACGTAGGTTTGGAATTTGGCCATAATTGTCAGACTGATGGAAGTGCAGTACTACCGAAGAGTGAGACTGACTGGGGAACTTACTTGTGCCTCTGGAGGTACTTGTGGAGCGGCCCCAGTTCGGCCAGCTCCATGACCAGCATGAGGCTCTCGGCCTCGCAGATGCCGATCATGCGGACGATGTAGGGGTTGTCCAGCTGCTGCATGACGTTGGCTTCCCGCAGCATCTCCTCCTTCACTGCTGGGTTGTTGTCGTCATTCTTCAGGATCTTCACTGCCACCGGCTTCTCTGTCCTGGGAAGATGGAGAGATGACGTCACCGCTTAGTGGAAAGCTAATGGCCAGCATATTTTTTGATGATGTTGACGTGATGTTTTTCAGACTGTGCATTGTGCACTTTACTTACCTTCTATGTACTATTGTTGCTGCTAATGTTGATAATTAGTATTGGTATATTTAAACTATTTTGATGGCTGCCATGCCTGGAGCACTAGCATTGTATGTAGTAACTTTGTGTGTAGTATGTCAGTATCTTTGTGATTCATGTGTATTTTAAAATATGTTTTTTTACATCTCATGTGCTCGTTGATGCAAAACCAATTTCCCTCTGGGATAAATAAAGTTGAAACTTGAATTTGAAGCTAGCTACTTTATAGCTAACTGAAATGCTAGCTGTTACATACAAGTTTAGCAGTTATAGTTTTTTTTCTTTAACTTTATTTTGACAGGGAGGGATGCTATTAGTGACATCAATAATTTCAGGTTATTTCCCCAATGTGTGAGGCTAGCTAGTTGTCTGACCTCTGCTGCAGCATCCTAGCTAGCAGTGTTGTAGGCCAGTCTACAGTCGTTCTCAAGACCAAAAATTTAGTGTCTCGGTCTTGTCTTGGTGTCAGATACATTTTTACCTGGTCTTAACTCAGCCTCAGACAATGAGGACTCATTACTTTCCGAGACCAGCCAAAACCAGCGGAGTCAGTCAGAGCATAAAATCGCTTCGCCTGGCCAAATACCCACATTCCTTTGATGACAAATTAATATCTTATTGCCTATGAAACGTTGGCTTCCTCTTTTACTGGTAACATTACTTTCCTTTTCTTTCATTGAAAGCATGGAGGAGGAAGTGTGATGGTGTGGGGGTGCTTTGCTGGTGACACTGTCTGTGATTTATTTAGAATTCAAGGCACACTTAACCAGCATGGATACCACAGCACCATCCCATCTGATTTGGGCTTAGTGGGACTATCATTTGTTTTTCGACAGGACAATGACCCAACACACCTCCAGGCTGTGTAAGAGCTATTTGACCAATAAGGAGAGTGATGGAGAGCTGCATCAGATGATCTGGCCTCCACAATCACCCGAACTCAACCCAATTGAGATGGTTTGGGATGAGTTGGACCGCAAAGTGAAGGAAAAGCAACCAACAAGTGCTCAGCATATGTGGGAACTCCTTCAAATCTATTGGAAAAGCATTCCAGGTAAAGCTGGTTGAGAGAATGCCAAGTGTGTGAAAAGCTGTCATCAAGGCAAAGGGTGGCTACTTGAAGAAGAATCTCAAATATAAAATATATTTTGATTGGTTACTACATGATTCCATATATGTTATTTCATAGTTTTGATGTCTTCCCTATTTTTCTACAATGTAGAAAAATAAAGAAAAACCCTTGAATGAGAAGAGCGTCCAAACTTTTGACTGGTACTGTGTATACTATATATATATATATATATTTTAATCTATTACGCCTGTTTGTGTTAGTGATCACTATTTCTGTAATTGCCCTCATCATACATGTATTTCACCATTCTTAATGTCAAAAGAATACATATGTTGTTCTGAAATATGAACACAGAAAACGGGTCATTTTAAACTCTTTATTAATGTTAAATTAGCTACCAGATCCTACTGCAGCGGAGGTCAGCTAACAGTATCTAGCTTAGCCTTATGCAGTTACATCACCTGCATGAAGACATGATATAATTGTTGCCACTGAACTATGACATCTGGTTTAATGGTATCGGCGGGTTGACAGTGGTGTCTATTCTAGGTATGGGGAATATTATGAATCATAATCATATTAGATTGTATTTTTATTGGTCTATCCCTTACATTTTTTTTTTAAATATGAAATTGGAAACAGCAATTCATATTTTCCTTTTAAGCTGTGAAGGTTACGTACTTCCTCATTTTGTAGATGCCCTTCATGACAGTCCCAAAGTTCCCAGAGCCCAACTCTCCATCTTCCAGGAAGAGCTGTTTGCGGTCCACAGTGGAGGTCCTCAGCTCGTCTGGGTCAGCGTAAGGACTCTCGTACACCTCTGTGTCCATTGGCATGGACTCTGAGACAAGACACACACCCCATACAGTGTCATAACATCAATTTCTATTCAATTCAATGCAGCAGTACATCAAAATATATATCTCACGAATACAAGAGTGGGCCACTCCAAACAGGATTTGTCTCAAAAGTCATGACCCCTCCCATCACTCACCTTTGCTGACCACATTATTTGGAGCCCTGGTGTCATAAGGGTTGAGATTATCTGTGGTTTTGCTGTGAGAGGCACCCCTGCCCTATTACAGGATACAATAAGAGAGGGGTCAAGGTACAAACAATATTGATTGTACATAAATAATTTGGAGAGAGCACTGCCGGAATGTAACCTGAAATGGTTTGATTGGTTGGTTGATTGATTGACACACAGAAGCATAAACGCCCTTTGACCTTCTCAAGCAGAACACCAATCTCTCTCCTTCACGGAACACTTATTACAGTGATGAAAATACACCACAGTTGATATGGTTGACATTGGTGTGGTTTTTAAATGGGAGCTTCACATAGTATGGTATGTTGTTTGTCACCTTCAGAATACTTTGAATACCTTTTTTTGGTTGTGCATGAAAGACATGTTTTTTCTCTCCAAATTCACACATCTCACTGTAAATGATGCCATCAGGTGATTGATTAAAGGTGAAAGGTGAAAGGTGGGGTGGGTCACTGGAGATTATTATCGAGTAAAAATACAAACAATTTTCTCTCATTTCAATGTGGTTTTCCAAATGGACATCCTTGACTCAAGTACTATGTTGTGAATGTGGAGAACAGCTTACTACTGTCACAAAGTATTCTTAAGGTACATCGTATCACACGTTGCCTGACGACTCAAACGGAATCCTTTTCGTTGCTCTATGTCGGCTAAATACCCGGGGCCATCGTCAAAGTCGTTTGTGGTGACGTCAAAACGAGGGCTGTTGTACAAAACATAGTGTGACTGGATCACCTCTAACCAATCAGAGTATCAAAGCCAATGACGAAATTTCAAACAGCTGTCTTATTCACATGTGTCATGGCTCTGGCCCAACCCCATCGGTTTCTGGGACCAATCAGATTGGTTAGAACGTGTTTGCGTTCTAGAAATCGTTGGGGAGGTACTCGGGTCCAGACTAATTGCGGAGAAGAAACTAACGTCTGAGGGCGTGGCACAGTGTTTGGCCGGAGCAAAGGAGTTTGGGTAGCCAGGCTTGTTTATATCAACGTAGGTCTACAATGTAGATATACAACTGAATGCTTTTTGTTTTTACATTGATTTGGGTCTTAGTGTCACTGCAATTACAAGGGAATCCATGAAGGAGAAGAGACTCTGCATCAACAACAACAAAGTAAATGGAATGAATGATTCACGCAGAAGGGAAAAGGGAAAACCAAGGGCAGATGTCCGGAACTTTAAACACATGCATTTGAAGGAGGGCTAGGGAACAAATGTAACCACGAGCCAGCTCACTGACCATTTTGTCCCTTACCCCTGCTTTAAGGCATGGCATGCCTAAATTAGGAAGCGTTCATTAGCTTAACTACCACTTGAGAAATGTAATCCCATGGGACTGAACACCAAGAACTGAACTGGTTCACTTCCTCACAACTTCATCTCTATGGAAACAACATCATTTTTTTTGCAATGATAAACAACTGTCTACACTACTGAGTACTATGAGACTTTAATGTTTCCATAAGGGTTTTGTAATTACCCAAAGTGACCTCTAGGTGGTGTAAAAGTTCTAATCGACTGTAATGATGTCTGTTTGAGTCAGGTCAGTACTCAATTATTAAATGCTAAAACAAAATTTAAAAGGAGTGAAGATCCTTGGATAAAGGAAGATTGTATCACTTTATAAACTATGAATTTCCAAGAAACTATATGAAGTTCTTGTCAAGAAAGACAATTAATTCTCACAGTTGGAGATCATGATGAATAAACATGAACATCAACCAGAAGTAATTCTACGAGTCAATTGAAATATTTAATTCACTTTGTGAAATTCCAAATGTTGTCTGAACATATTGCGTTGATGAGTAATTAGTTGATTTATTATAATGGGCCTTTCTCAAAATCATGTAGCACAGTGATACTATATTAAAGGTACACTCACCAAGATGACATCAGTCACACCAAGGTGACTTCCTACTTACAGACAACAACATAATCACAATTCAAATCGGACTAGACTGCCATTAATGGGCCTTCACAAATTGCGCTCTCCCATTTCCACATTGGCAAGATGTTAGTTTGTAAGTAGGAAGACCTGTCATGTGTGATCACGTCAGTCATGCAGACTGTCTCTTTAAGGGCTCGATTAACTCCGTATCGCGGAAGTTCAGCGTTATAACGTTCACGGTAAACGTTGCATATGCCGGACTCAATAGGAAATCACCTCCTTTAGATTTAAATAGCTCCATAGCACAGAACTTCCACGATACGGATTTAATCAAGCCTGAGTCAGTCGGCTACGTTCAATTGATTACATTTCTAAGGTCATCTCTTCACACTTTTAATTTCTTGGGGGAATGTGAGGGGGATATGAATGGAGGAAAGGGTGCAGGTAAGTTTCAGAGAGGGGTGTTAGTATGTAGCAATCCACACTTTAGCAAAAATCACACTTTTGAGTGTTAAGGGTTGGGGGATGCACGAGGCCTACTGTACCACTGTAGGGGTTAAGAGGGGGGAGGAGGTGTGTTAGGGCACCTTTTTTCGACCAGGTATGGGTATGGAGTAGGATTTGATTCTGGTGAGCATTCCACCTGCCGCTTCCAATAGCTAGAAACCACAGTTTCAGAGAGGGTCATGTTATTAAGGGAAATGGTTATTTGAAGTCTGTTTAGTTGAGGGGGAAAATGTTAGTTCACATATTCTGAACAAAAGGTGCAACTCTGAAACACTTTTTCCCTCATCGGAATGCATTCTTTTTTTCTCTATTTTCCACGTATTCCTGTAACATTTGTCCATTCAACGGCTGGGTTGGAATTCAATCAAATCTGCAAAGTTTGCACTGTGTGGGGGAAAAGCATTATTACTGTTTCACATTCAAGCTCATTTTTAAGGAACGTTATCATTTATACAGTGTTTACTGGGTGAAACCAAACGAAACTCATTAAGATTTTTTTTACATGAAAATGTTCTCATGTAAGGAAAAAGACATGGATGATTATTTACCCAGATAAAACTTCCTTCTGGGGATTATGGGCTGTTTAAAGATAAACCGAACCAGGGATTACAGTTTCTCATGGCCCGTAGACTACTTTCAGGGTGAGGAAAACATCTAACATCAAGTTGTAAAACACTGAACTTCCCCTTTTAATAAAGTATTTCACAAAGATGAGGGAAGGTAAGCATTTGGGGAATTCCTTCTCAGTATTTAATCATGAAGTACAGTACAGTGCAAACATGATCATGTGTAAACATAATCGATAGGATGTGTGCTTGTTTGATAAAGTAAAGGGCAATACAGTTTGTAAAAAAATCAACACATTCTGTATTATTGAAGACTAGACCAAACACCAGATTGATGCATGAAAAAAGCTCATAGGCTTGCCTTCAGAAACTATTCTCACCCCTTGACTTTTTCCACATTGTGTTGTGTTACAGCCTGAATTTTCAATTGATTGAACTGAGTGGCCGAGTTAAGGTTTTGGCTTAAATCGGCTTGAAAATCTAGTCTTGCATATGGCTGTCTAGCAATGATCAACCAACTCTTCAAACAGGGCTTGAGGAATGTTTTCAAGAATAATGGGCAAATATTGCACAATCCAGGTGTGCAAAGCTCTTAAAGACTTACCCAGAAAGACACACAGCTGTAATTGCTGCCAAAGGTGATGCTAACATGTATTGACTCAAAAGGGTGTCTAATTTTCCATGAATAAAAAATAACAAAGTATAGAATTTTTCTTCCACTTTGACATTAGAGTATTTTTTGTAGATTGTTGACAAAAAAATGTATACAAAATATGGAAAAAGTCAAGGGGTGTGAATACTTTCTGATGGCACTGCAATAAGGAAGTGCTGTAAGTGATGTATAATATATCAGTATTATATAGTGAAGTAGAGGGTATTTATTGTATAGTGAAGTAGAGGGAATTTATTGTATAGTGAAGTAGAGGGTATTTATTGTATAGTGAAGTAGAGGGTATTTATTTTATAGTGAAGTAGAGGGAATTTATTGTATAGTGAAGTAGAGGGAATTTATTGTATAGTGAAGTAGAGGGTATTTATTGTATAGTGAAGAAGAGGGAATTGTATAATGTAGTGTTATTCATGTTATTTTTCATGTTATTTGTGTCAACATGCCAGTGCTATGAACAAGTACACACCGTATAAACTGTGTGTTTTGCAGGCATCTTTTAAATGACATTGCTTATTGAAAAATACTGTTTCTGTGTTTGCTCTTCATAGGGGTATTTTCTCATAAGACTGGATGTCAACCTGGTTGGTGTAGTTTATGACAATGTGTAAAGAGCCTACTGATATTTGTTTCTCTTAATTTGTCAATGATTATATATGCACGCACGCACGCACGCGCGCGCACACACACACACACACACACACACACACACACACACACACACACACACACACACACACACACACACACACACACACACACACACACACACACACACACACACACACACACACACACACACACACACACACACACACACACACAGCAAGAGAGAGCAGTACAGTAAACACAAGTAAAGTGGAGGAACACTTACATTATTATAGCCTGCTCGTCCAATACCACCTGCACAATGAAAACAGTCAGACACGTTCACTCCCATAGTCACGTAAACATATACACAGTATAATGATTGCTCAAAATGCTGTCTATTAATCTGTCTAGTATACATCAACCTATTAATCTATATAGTATACATCTGTTTATGCATCTAATTATGTATCAATTATTAAACATGTGTCTGTCTGCTTGTCTGTCTGTCTGTCTGTCTGTCTGTCTGTCTGTCTGTCTGTCTGTCTGTCTGTCTGTCTGTCTGTCTGTCTGTCTGTCTGTCTGTCTGTCTGTCTGTCTGTCTGCCCGTATGTCTTGTCAATGTTTCTGTATTGGACTCTGTCTACAGTATTTGTCTATCCGTCCATATTTCCACATAAGATCTCTGTCTGTTTTTATGACTGGTGAAGGAGTGTGTACCAAAGTGATCTCCCTCAGGTCGCGGACAGGCGTCAGTCAGTACGCGGAGCAGCCCGTCTGGCTTGTAGGAGTAATGCTCCACCAGCTACAAGAGAAAGCAGGTGTCAGGGTAGGTCTCCTGCGTGTCATCAAAAACAGGTGAAGCTTGTGCCTATGTGTTAACGTGCTGTCTTTTCTCCTAAGTGTTTAATTAAGCAACAAGGCCTGAGGGGGTGTGGTATATGGTCAATATACCACGGCTAAGGGCTGTTCTTAGTCACGACGCAAACCCCCGAAGGTGCCTAATTGCTAATATAAACTGGTTACCAACATAATTAGAGAGGTAAAAATAACATTTATTTTTCATACCCGTGGTATACGGTCTCATATACCATGGCTGTCAGCCAATCAGCATTCAGGGCTCGAACCACACAATTTTTAATAGGTACTTTGGGCAAAATAGGAATATGTAAATGCTGTTTATTGATAGATCATTCATTGTCTGGTTTTGCTTAGTTCAACATAGTACAGTAGGGTCAGAAATTATTGTCTACCTTGATAAAGATAAGCAAAAATGACTGTATAAAATAATTTAAATACTGAGCTATATTGTATGCTCCATTTTTTTTGTTTATTATTTTATTCTAATACAATTGCTTAGAGAAAGAGATTTTATTATTCACACCCCTGTTTAAAATACTTCACCTTGCGAAGATAACGACACATCAAAAATATTCACCCCCATATTTCGCAGTAGGTATGGGGCTCTTTTTTGCTCATGCACTGGTGTGTGTGGCCCAAAGAGCTCCATTTTCATGTCATCCAATCAATGTAAACGCCTGGAGTTTGCTAAACGGCATTGGCATTTGGATTAGAACCAGATTAGAACCAGAAACAGATGACATGAAAATGGAGCTCTTTGGCCATGCACACCAGTGATGGGTTTGGCGTTGATATGTGACTGCATGAACAGAAAAGAACCCCATACCTACTGTAAAATATGGTGGTGGATCTTTGATCTATTGAGGCCCTTTGCTTACACTTGTCCTGGGGTTCTTGTTTAGGTCAATGGCATCATGAACTTTAGCCAGTACCAGGAAATTTTGGCCAGATACCACACCTCCTCAGGACTTAATGGCTTAAATATAATATGTGCACAAACTGTTTCAACTGGGAAGCATGCGATACGCTTTACGCAGTTCTACCTCCAACAAAACAACGCTGTGCTCGCTGTCAATCTGATTGAATATAGCCCTACAAGGCATAAATCCATCTATCAGGTCTGTATTATAGGGAGGTTTCCTGGAGACAGATCAAGCCTAATCCTGGACTAAGCATTTTCAATAGAGAGTAAAACTTTTGAATCCAGGACTAGGCCTAATCTGTGTCCAGGAAACTGGCCCTATAAATTGAAGTTTGTTTGAAGTGGGACCTTAAATAATTCTACAGTCTGCGATATTACCTGCCACAGTGTGTCAAACTTCTTCCCATCAGGAATGGAGAGCTTGCCAGCCTTGTCCTTATCGATGCGGTAATGCATGACTTGTGACCCATGTAGGAGACACAGGGCGTAGGAACCATTCAGGTCCCGCTGTCTGATCCTGGAGGGAGACATATGGAAGAGACACAGATGAACATAAGAAGGTGGAAACAAACTTCCCCCTAACGTCAGGGCAGCTACGACTGTGATATGTTGCTTTCACACCGAGCTATCTTCTAAGATGAAAGCACTAAAATTGGATAAGAACGTCTGCTAAATGACTAAAATGTAAAAATGAACACAGGAAACTGAGCTATGGCACTGAATATAGGTGCTGTGTGGCTCAGCTGGTAGAATTGGTAGAGCATGGTTGTGGACCTATTTCCCACGGAGGACCAGTACGAAAAAGTATAAAAATGCATGCACTCACTAACTGTAAGTCTCTCTGGATAAGAGCATCTGCTAAATGACTAACATATGTACTTGAAAGAGTGCTAGAGTTACAATAAACTAACTTTCATCAAGGTTAGTACAGTGCTTTGATGGGCTTATATTCTTCAGTAGATATGCCTTCGGTAGTAGCTCATGGTGCATGAGTACTGTAAACTCCGAAACAATCATTCCTATTGGTACGTGACTGTGTTGTCGATGATTTGATGAAAAGTGACCCCACAACACAGGCAACGGTATTGAATGATGAGTCCTGCGTAGCTCAGTTGGTAGACCACAGTGCTTGCAAAACCAGAGTTGTGGGTTTGATTCCCACAGAGGGGCAGTATGAAAATATATGCTTTCACTGCTGTAAGTTGCTCTGGATAAGAATGTCTGATAAATTACTATGAAATACATTACTACTCTAGATGACAACATTGATGAATTGACATTCACAAATAAAAGCTGTTGTTTCATGGAACTCCTTTTTGAAATATAATTGCAGAATTCCTTATGATTGCTATGCATTTGAGAATCCTAACAGTAAATGGTTTACGAAAATACATATTTAAATATGAAAATACATATTTAAATATGAAAATGCATATTTAAATATGAAAATGCACATGTAAGTACAAAAAATAATAATATTTAAATATGAAAATGCAAATTTAATTAAAAATAAATCCAAATTTGTTGAAACACACTGAAGTAATGGAAATTGTGGAGGGAAAGGCTCTTGTTGTATACAACAAGGTTGAGGTCATTCAAATGTTAGCAATTCAATTCAGGATATGAATAAAAAATGTATAAATGAATCCAAAATAATAAAATAGGACACAATTTTCAATATGTTGAACGCTGAGAAGTAGTTTTGAGGAAAATACTGCAAAGAGCCCCTTCCAGAATGTTCTCATGAGATAAAGTAGAGCAGTCAAACCCCTCCCCCTCCTCTCACTCCCCCCCCCCCCTGCTCTTTGGTCACTCCAGGAAGTCCTCTGCAAACTGTCACAACGGAAACCACAGCCTGCTTCTCTCTCTACAGCCTAGGCCACTGCTGGCACCTCGCAGCACAACCTTATCTTACTATAAATAGTGTAGACTACAGACCTCTCCTGTATGTCTTCTATCTTCTTTTCAGCGTAGCAAATCTACACCACTTTGCTTTTAACTTTTTTTTAAATATATATTTTACAAGTTACAAGAGCTGACATGAACATGTCAGAATTGGCTTGGAAAAAGTACCTACAAAGGTTTTTATCATATAGAATTTTCGGCTATGTCATATCCTCACATGATTTTTGTAAGGATCTCAAATAGAATTACAAAGTTTAAGTTAAGAGTAGATCATAGCTACTAACAGGACTTCACACAACCATGACACATAGTTTTTTAAGTAACCTTGTTGACTGGTGTTACCTTATGGCAGGTTCATACAGTTTTACCCCTTACAGTTTTAGCCGTGGCCATTCAAAAGCAAACCATAAGATGTTACAATAGACAGCCATAGTCATTTTAAGTGGTCCCTTACAGAAATTTGCCATTGGTGCGAGAGCCCATCTGGAGTCGTGATTCAGAGTCCTCACGTGTGATGGTGTGATGGAACCAGGGCATCTTCTCATGGGCGGTGGTGGCGACCAGCTTCTCCAGCTGAGGTCTCTGGCTAATGATGGCCTGCTCCAGGGCCGCACCCTGAGGACATAACACAATGACATCTGACCCGTCCCCGACCACTTTATGAACTTTATCAGTTCATATTTATGATAATGGTAAGATTAGACAGTTCTAAAATTGGGCAATGATAAGTTATTTGTATTGCTATCAATTGGTTATGGCCATTGAATATCAGGTAATCTTACAGTTTGTGCTTTTAAAGTAATAAGATACTATAACTTTAACAGTCTCCCTCTCATCTTCAAGGAAAACTTGAAAAGCCTTCTGACTTATTGGACTATTGGGAAGCAAAATAGATTCCTATCTCTGACAAGGTTTTCAATGGTCCAGCTGAGGTCTCTGGCTAATGATGGCCTGCACCCTGAGGACATAATACAATGACATCTGACCTGTCCCCGACCACTTTATGGCTGCTTCAAGCAATAGGGAAGGTATACCATGATGATAGAAATAGCCTGCAGTTTTACAACTCATTTCCTGCTATTCTGTACATTTTGGCTTAGGGTGGAGAGAATTTTTTGCAGTTTTAAAGCAAGTTTGCTGCAATTCTACACATTTTGCCATTGGGCAGAGAGAAGATTGTTAAATTTTACACCTCATTTCCTGCTATACTACACATTTTGGCATAGGGTGGAGAGATTTTTGGTAACTTACCAAAATATTATTATTTTTTGCTGACATGGGCTTATTGAGAAAGAATATAAAAACTGCTGATGCACAACTACATTCTGAAATGGCACTTTATGTACTCTACTATTGTTACTCAAATTAAAATGAATCCTAATCAAATGAAATAAACAGTAAGTTGAGACCCAGTCTAAGTTTTCAGTCTGATAACTCTAGGCCTACTCTATAGTAGTAACACATTTGAGACAGCATTGGGTCATTTCCCTTTCAATCAATCACTATTTCATTTACCTTTATTTTGGTCACTAAAGTTGGTATAGAGTAACAACATGGCATTAAGGTTCACTTCAGGTAAAGTCAGGTGTATGATGAATGAATGAATGAAGGAATGAATCAATGAACCAATGAATAAATGAAGGAATGAATCAATGAACCAATGAATAAATGAATGAACCAACCAACCAACTAACCGATGAATAAATGAATGAAGGAATGAACCAATGAACCAATGAATAAATTAAGGAATGAATCAATGAATAAATGAAGGAATGAATCAATGAACCAATGAATAAATGAATGAACCAACCAACCAGCTAACCAGTGAATCAGTCAACCCAAGTATTTCTACTAACCTGCAGGTTCCAGGTCTTTTTCACATACTCTCTGATCAGCTTCTCCTTGAGGTCCTCAAAAGGCCCCACCTTGGGCTGCATGCCCTTGGGCCTGTTGTAGGGCATCTTCAGCAGACACACCAGCCCTTCGCATTTCTGGGAGTGGTAGTCAATCACATCCACGGGGGTTCGATGGCTCTTCCCCCCAACGATGGCGTACGTCTCGTTGAGCTCCCTCTCTATGGTATAGTGGTAACACTCCCGTCTGTAGGCCACTGACAGGGCGTAGCCCCCTAAGTAGCTCCGGCTCTGCCGTAGCAGGTACATGCCGTCGCCCATGCCCCCCTGTCGCAGGTAGTCCTCCGCGTCCTCCCGGGTGATGTTGCCGTAAAAGAAGGGCAAGGCATTTACATTGTCGGCCATTTTGTCTCCTGGTTCTTGGCTGCACTGGAAATACCCGAAAGAAGCTTTGCTATGACTTTCTCAATGGAGACCTACAAGAGGGAACGGATTCAAAAGATCACGATACAGTGAAATGTGCATGACACCTGTTGGTATCCGACCTGTGAGAATGTAGTACCTAACCATCGTTTGACTGCACACATATCTAACCCCACTCAAAGCTTCTGTAAAACCAATTTTACTAATACTTGCATTTACTGATGATGACAGATATTGTGTAGTAGTTAGTACTACATAACAAATTGTACCTACACAGTTATTACACTGTACCTGACAAGTGCCAGCCATGTAACTACTGTTCAATGAGGGGCGGCAATATGGGACAGTGAATTCCATAGACAGAACTTACATCAACATATTGACTATGGCTAATTCGACATGTTGAATAAAAGGTTAATATATTTCAAACCCAACATTAATATTGCTACTGTGCTATATGACTGATGCAAGGATGTTCCAAAAGACAGGACAGCCTCATCACACAGTAACTCTACAGTAAAGGCCTGTGTGGCAGACGTAGTGTGAAACACACCCGCAACACTTCACTGCATCTCTGAGCAGAATTCAGTGAGCCGTGTTCGCACACAGCATGACAACCAGATAGCACAACCCTAGAGTCTCTACTGCAGCATGTTCATTTGACATTTCTAGTTATTTGGCAGACGCTCTTGTCCAGAGCGACTTACAATTAGTACATTCATCTTAAAATGAGGTGAGACACCAACATATCACAATCATATCAAGTACATTTTCTTCTCAAAGTATTTATCAGCAAAGTCATGCTAGGGTGAAAAGACACGTTTCTTAAATAAGTGCGTTTTTAAGATACTCTTCAAAGAGGTAGGTGTTTCAGACATTTTCAGAAGATGAGCAGGGACTCTGTTGTCCTGACTTTAGGGAGAATCTTGTTCCACGATTGGGGTTCCATGACAGAAGACCCGAGGTGGCAGAATGGAGTTCTTGGGTAGGGATGTAGGGTTTGAGTATAACCTGAAGTTAAGGAGGGGTGGGGCAGTTCCCCTTGCTGCTCTGTAGGCACTAAAGGTCTTGTAGATGTATTTATTTTTTCAAGTCAGTTAAGAACAAATTCTTATTTTCAATGATGGCCTAGGAACAGGGGCAGGAACTGTCTGTACAGGGGCAGAATGACAGATGTGTACCTTGTCAGCTCGGGGTTTGAACTTGCAACCTTCTGGTTACTAGTCCAACACTCTAACCACTGGGCTACCCTGCCGCCCCAGATGATGTGCTCTTTGACTGGAAGTTAGTGGAGGAGCGGCGTGACAAGGGAGAACTCAGGAAGGTTGAACAACAGGCGGGCTACGGCATTCTGAATAAGTTTCAGGGGTTTGATGGTACATGCAGGTAAGCCCAGCCAACAGAGAGTTGCAGTAGTCTAGACGGAAGATGACAAGTGCCTGGATTAGGACCGGCGCCGCTTCCTCTGTGAGGAAAGGTCGTACTCTATGGATGTGGTAGAGCATGAAACTTCGGAAGCGCATCACTGCTTTGATGTTTGCAGGGAATGACAGGGTGTTGTCAAGGGTCACAACTATTTTTAGAGGTTGGAATTTAGCACGTATAGCTCATTAACACGTAGGGCGCAACGATTGGTGTCACCTCGTTAAGTCAGTATGTTTCACCTATGCTGGTTGCCATCTCGTTAGAGGGAAGGTGTTTCACCTATGCTGGTTGCCATCTCATTAGCGGGAAGGTGTTTCACCTATGCTGGTTGCCATCTCGTTAGAGGGAAGGTGTTTCACCTATGCTGGTTGCCATCTCGTTAGAGGGAAGGTGTTTCACCTATGCTGGTTGCCATCTCGTTAGAGGGAAGGTGTTTCACCTATGCTGGTTGCCATCTCGTTAGAGGGAAGGTGTTTCACCTATGCTGGTTGCCATCTCATTAGTGGGAAGGTGTATCACCTATGCTGGTTGCCATCTCGTTAGTTGGAAGGTGTTTCACCTATGCTGGTTGCCATCTCATTAGTGGGAAGGTGTATCACCTATGCTGGTTGCCATCTCGTTAGTGGGAAGGTGTTTCACCTATGCTGGTTGTCATCTCGTTAGTGGGAAGGTGTTTCACCTATGCTGGTTGCCATCTCATTAGTGGTAAGGTGTTTCACCTATGCTGGTTGTCATCTCGTTAGTGGGAAGGTGTTTCACCTATGCTGGTTGTCATCTCGTTAGTGGGAAGGTGTTTCACCTATGCTGGTTGTCATCTCGTTAGTGGGAAGGTGTTTCACCTATGCTGGTTGTCATCTCGTTAGTGGGAAGGTGTTTCACCTATGCTGGTTGTCATCTCGTTAGTGGGAAGGTGTTTCACCTATGCTGGTTGTCATCTCGTTAGTGGGAAGGTGTTTCACCTATGCTGGTTGTCATCTCGTTAGTGGGAAGGTGTTTCACCTATGCTGGTTGCCATCTCGTTAGTGGGAAGGTGTTTCACCTATGCTGGTTGTCATCTCGTTAGTGGGAAGGTGTTTCACCTATGCTGGTTGCCATCTCGTTAGTGGGAAGGTGTTTCACCTATGCTGGTTGTCATCTCGTTAGTGGGAAGGTGTTTCACCTATGCTGGTTGCCATCTCATTAGTGGGAAGGTGTTTCACCTATGCTGGTTGTCATCTCGTTAGTGGGAAGGTGTTTCACCTATGCTTGTTGCCATCTCATTAGTGGGAAGGTGTTTCACCTATGCTGGTTGTCATCTCATTAGTGGGAAGGTGTTTCACCTATGCTGGTTGTCATCTCGTTAGTGGGAAGGTGTTTCACCTATGCTGGTTGCCATCTCGTTAGTGGGAAGGTGTTTCACCTATGCTGGTTGTCATTTCGTTAGTGGGAAGGTGTTTCACCTATGCTGGGTGTCATCTCGTTAGTGGGAAGGTGTTTCACCTATGCTGGTTGTCATCTCGTTAGTGGGAAGGTGTTTCACCTATGCTGGTTGCCATCTCATTAGTGGGAAGGTGTTTCACCTATGCTGGTTGCCATCTCATTAGTGGGAAGGTGTTTCACCTATGCTGGTTGTCATCTCGTTAGTGGGAAGGTGTTTCACCTATGCTGGTTGTCATCTCGTTAGTGGGAAGGTGTTTCACCTATGCTGGTTGTCATCTCGTTAGTGGGAAGGTGTTTCACCTATGCTGGTTGCCATCTCGTTAGTGGGAAGGTGTTTCACCTATGCTGGTTGCCATCTCGTTAGTGGGAAGGTGTTTCACCTATGGATGCAAAGACTGATAGTCCATGAGATGAACATGATCAGTTCATATTTATGATAATGGGAAGATTAGACAGTTCTAAAATTGGGCAATGATAAGTTATTTGTATTGCTATCAATTGGTTATGGCCATTGAATACCAGGTAATCTTACAGTTTGTGCTTTTAAAGTAATAAGATACTATAACTTTAACAGTCTCCCTCTCATCTTCAAGGAAAACTTGAAAAGCCTTCTGACTTATTGGACTATTGGGAAGCAAAATAGATTCCTATCTCTGACAACGTTTTCAATGGTAACATAGCAATTGGTGAAGGAATGAAACTGAGTCATGAGTCATGCTAATTCTTTGGAGGAAAGTGTATGAGGTAGTAACCCTGGCCTGAGGACAGACAGGTATTAGCCCTGGCCTGAGGACAGACAGGTAGTAGCCCTGGCCTGAGGACAGACAGGTAGTTACCCTGGCCTGAGGACAGACTGGTATTAGCCCTGGCCTGAGGACAGACAGGTAGTAACCCTGGCCTGAGGACAGACAGGGTACCCTGGCCTAACCCTGGCCTGAGGACAGACAGGTAGTTACCCTGGCCTGAGGACAGACAGGTAGTTACCCTGGCCTGAGGACAGACAGGTAGTAACCCTGGCCTGAGGACAGACAGGTAGTAACCCTGGCCTGAGGACAGACAGGTAGTAACCCTGGCCTGAGGACAGACAGGTAGTTACCCTGGCCTGAGGACAGACAGGTAGTAACCCTGGCCTGAGGACAGACAGGTATTACTTATATTAATTATATTTCCTACTGACTGTGAAGTGTACTTTCAATACTACTGTATTGTGGGTGTTTCATTGGAACTTAAGGAGAGAGTCCTATTTACAGTAAGTAGGTGGTAAGTCATGACACTCATCCATCCAATAAACTATTTCTTTCCTCTCCCAAGTTCCTTGTTATTGTGGTCACTCACTGCAGACACAATAACACATTTGCTTCATGTACAGAGCCTTCAGAAAGTATACACAACCCTTCACTTTTTCCACATTTGTTGTGTTACAGACTGAACTTAAAATGGATTAAAACTGGCCTACACTTAATACCCCATAATGTCAAAGTGGAATTATGTTATTTGAAATGCTTACAAATTAATAAAAAATGGAAACTTGAAATGTCTTTAGTCAATAAGTATTCAAGTCCTAAGCCTAAATAAGTTCAGGAATAAAGAAGTGCTTAACAAGTCACATAATAAGTTGCATGGACTCACTCTGTGTGCAATAATAATGCTAAACATGATTTGTTTTATGACTACCTCATCTCTGTACCCCACACATACAATTCATTATCTGTAAGGTTCCTCAGTCGAGCAGCAAATTTCAAACACAGATTCAATCACAAAGACCAGGGTTTTCCAATCTACCAATAGAAGGGCACCTATTGGTAGATGGGTAAAATAAAAAGCAGACATTACATTTCCCTTTGAGCCTGGTGAAGCTGTGTATTACACTTATGATAGTGTATCAATCCAACCAGTCACTACAAAGATACAGACGTCCTTCCTAACTCAGTTGCTGGAGAGGAAGGAAACCTCTCAGGGATTTCACCATGAAGCCAATGGTGACTTTAAAACAGTTACAGAGTTTAATGGCTGTAATAGGAGAAAACGGAGGATGGATCAACAACATTGTAGTTCCTCCACAATACTAACCTAATTGTGAAAATAAGGACGCCTATATAGATTTTAAAAAATGTTTCAAAACATGCATTCTGTTTGCAACAAGGCATAATAGTAGTAATAGTAATACTGCAAAAAATGTGGCAAAGCAATTCACTTTTAGTCCTGAATACAAAGTGTTATGTTTGGGGCAAATACAATACAACATATTACTAAGTACCACTCTCCGTATTTTCAAGCATAGTGGTGGCTATATCATGTTATGGGTATGCTTGTCATCGGCAAGGACTGGGGAGTTTTTCAGGATACAAAATAAATGGAATGGCGCTAAGCACAGGCAAAATTCTAGAGGAAAACCAGGTTCAGTCTGCTTTCCACCAGACACTGGGAGATGAAGGCCAAATCTACACTGGAGTTGCTTGCCAAGAAGACGAGAATGTTCCTGAGTGGTTTTGACTTAAATCTACTTGAACAAATATGGCAAGACCTGAAAATGGTTGTCTAGCAATGATCAACAACCATTTTGACAGAGCTTGAAGATTTTTTTTTATAATAATGGGCAAATGTTGCACACTCCAAGTGTGGAAAGCTCTTAGAGACTTACCCAGAAAGATGCACAGCTGTAATCACTGCCAAAGGTCCTTCCACAAAGTATTGACTCAGGGATGTGAATACTTATGCAAATTAGATATGTCTGTAAATCATTTTCAATACATTTGCAAAAATGTCTAAAACATTTTTTCACTTTGTTATCATCGGGTATTGTGTGTAGATGGGTGAGGGGAAAAATCTCTTTAATCCATTTTGAATTCAGGCTGTAACAAAACAAAATGTGGAACACGATCAGGGGGTATGAATAATTTCTTAAGGCACTGTAAGTGACCAAGAAAAATGCTGACAAACGATCTCAATTATAACTAAACTAACTTAACCATAGACACATTGAATTAACGGAGGTTACAAATCATTAACAGAATTTAGTTCTAATTGGTAATGCATACATTTTAGACTAAACATTGCTGGGTTTCTACAAACATTCTACAATGAACTGAAGACAATGGAAGATAGACATCCTGTTGTAGCCTCAAACTAGCAACCCATCAAAGACAGATAGACGGACGCAGAGGAGTGAACTAGATGCTAAAAAAGAAGAATGAAGAGGATGAATATATAAGAGCTCTGTGTTCATATAGGACAAGGAGTCAATACCACAAAAGATTCAAATAGAAAGCAGTGCAACTGTTTGGTACAAAAAAGGTCATTGCTATGGTAACCATGCCCCCCAAAGCAGCACAAGAAGACAAAAAGAATGAGTTGCACATTTTTTTTAATGTACATTTTACAGTTTAATTATTAAAGCTATTTTCCTTGTATTTACTTAGAAATGGTAAAAGGCCATTACACAATAATCTCACGATAAGAAAGTTCTCTTTCTTGTTTCCAATGAGTACAATTTTTTAAGAAGTTAAGAAATGTCTTGTATTCTGTGAATTAAGAACCAGAACGTACCAACTGTTATAATGTGAAACTGGAACTACCTGTTTTGTATTCTAAATACGGACTGTTAAAATAACACTCTTCCTGCAACAAGTTATGTTTTATTAAACTCAAAAATATTTATTCTTTCTATATTTCTTTAAAAAAACGAAGTTGTACCACATGAAAGTACATGGGTATTGATTGTCAATGGAAACCTAAGAAGTCAATCAATTCAATTCCTGTCTAGCTTTTATCTATAAACCTTTGACATTTAATTTATCTCTCTTTGGTTGTTCCTTGTATGTATTAATAGGTAACTGAAATGAAGAAATGTTTTAGAGGTTCCAGCACAGCTTACACGCACTACAGTATATTTCAAATGAATTCAATTCAAATACTCCATTCATCACACAAGGGACAATTTTGAAAGCAGGAGTGCTTTATTTAACTGTGAATTGGTGGACTCAAAATTTGTTTTAGCATCAACTAAAAATTATATTTGAGTGGATTTCAGGGTATCTTGTACTGCGTAATACCTCCATCTATTACTACTGTATTTATTTGATTTATTTTATCTTTATTTAACTAGCCAAGTCAGTTAAGAACAAATTCTTATTTACAACGACAAACTCCCAAAAGGTAAAAGGCCTGCTGTGGGGGACGGGGGCCTGGAATAAAAAAATAAATGAAAAAATACTATATAAATATAGAACAATTATCACTAGAAATGAATTATAAACCAATATGAATTAGAAGAGGGTGGATTTGTTTTTTCATTGTAGGCCTCCTTTATAACCTGAATTCAACAAGAAGTCGATCAGATCTCATACCAAAAATGTTATCAAAAGGTATCCAAACATGGAAATGAAGAGATGAAAGATTAGACAGTGGCATCACATGTTCAAAACGAAAATGGTTTTGAGGCTGATTAGTCTTTGAAAGTTCAATCGTCTGCCAATGTACATCAAAAAGTAGAAATTATTTTGAAAAATGTATCTTTCTAATGCAACAAAGGCTAGCAAACCAAAGATCTTATCAATTGTCTTTTATGAGTAAAACATAAAAACAAAACCCAGGAACCAACAAGATGCATCTACAAGCTGCGGTGGATCAAGAAATATATGGAAATATCAATTCAATTGTTAAAAGTCTAAGTCTAAGCGGCTGGGGGTGGGGGGATTTTGTGTATTGTAGTGAATTGTTAGATACTACTGCACTGTTGGAACTAGGAACACAAATATTTCACTACACCAGCAATAACATCTGCTAAATATGTGTATGTGACCAATACAATTCAATGCCAAAGTCCTCTCGGGTGATACCTACTCAGTGAGATCTGCCACAAAGATCATTCTCAATTCAGAGATTAATCTTAGGTCAGCACAAACACATCATCACACCACACATACAAATTATGTGCTGGAAAAAGTGATAAAAATTATATATAATGTTTTTCACCAGCGTACAATTCAATATATTACTAATCATATGATTTTTATCCATTGTTGTTGTTGTTATCATTCTTTAAAAAAAAAAGACTGACATTTAATTTACTCAAGAAATGTTAACACAAGACTTTTTCACTGTGACCGAGCTCATCGAAATGTTTGGCTTGAAATGTGTTTAAGTTCTCCCTCAAAATGTGTTGAAAGGAACGCAGCAACAAAGCAAGACAACACTGACAACAACAAAAAAACACACATAGTTACTTAAAAGTTTAACAAAAAGTGAAGGAGATGAATAAATCTTTGGTAAGACTGCTACTGCGCTGTACATCGTCAGACTACTCCAATGCCCAGTCTGTTTGATCCATCCAGTCTCTGCACCCTGTTGCCTGACCCTAAACAATTGACCTTCCTAACAACGACAACAGTACTACCATCTCTGACCTCAAGCACAATATGAATCGAAACTTATCCAAACCATTGTGTAAGTTATTAGGTGAATGGGACTTTACCTTGGAAGACACCACTACTCCTCTGTTCCACTGCTTCTATCTGTGACCCTGCGCTGTGGCGACCATTGTTCAACTGCTAAGTGGGCTGAGCAGGATGTGAGTAGGTCACTTCAAATGTTGCAACACCAGGAACCGTTTCGTCTGAGGGCCTACACATTTCAAAACACCACAATACAAAAAGATATCAACTACAACAACACAGTTTACTACTTTAATACATATGTATGATATCCTCTCACACTGCAGTGAAGCACATAATATGCAGTATATTGTGAATTGGGAGTGTTTTTTAGGCTTCCTCATTTTTTAAAAGTCGCTAGCTGCTACTTCCTGTCTTAATGACTTTACTTCCCTTTTTTAATCTGAAACACTGACCAGAGTGAATTTGATTATTTACGTAGTGACTTAACGTGATCAATAATGAGAGCAGTTGAAAAGTAAAGTGTGAAGAATTGATGCTGAAACCAAGTGAAATTAAATGCTTTGAATTTAGATAAAAGCTTTTTACAATATGTTGCTTCATTTTCTTTTCAATTTGTAAATCTATTTTTTTTTTTTTAATTTTTACAAATGAATCAGATTCAAGACAGTCTTGATATTGGTCACACCCTACCTATGCATTAATGTACAGCACTTTATACTCCATACTTATGTAGTTCTAGACTTATTCACAGTGACAGACAGTCGAATGCTGAAGGTACTTGATTGTTGTTAACAAAAAAACGAATTCATAAAAAAAATGTAATTGAAAGGAATTGAATGTAAAAACCGTAATCTTCGATAGTCGGACAGCTGCAAAAGTTATAGTAGACGTCTTTAATACTTCCACCAAAAATACCCTGTTACTGGTTGTCACAAAATAACTTCAACTGTTGTGTGTGTGTGTGTGTGTGTGTGTGTGTGTGTGTGTGTGTGTGTGTGTGTGTGTGTGTGTGTGTGTGTGTGTGTGTGTGTGTGTGTGTGTGTGTGTGTGTGTGTGTGTGTGTGTGTGTGTGTGTGTGTGTGTGTGTGTGTGTGGGTGTGTGTGTGTGTAACCAGTCATGTATCCCAATCAGGCCACATTGACTGCACAACTCAGGAAGTCACAGCTGGGGTGCTACTCATACACAGTTAGCTTGGAACATGTAATGCCCACTGAACACCCTCAAAATATGTTAATGCCAGATACATTTGTAAAAAACTGTCAACAATTACAAACATCCTCACTTGCTTATCAAACATATGGGGAATATATATATTGAGTATGTACTGTAACTCATTGACAAGTAAAGCATTACCCACTCATTACCCACTCATTACCCACTCATTACGCACTCGAAGCACTGCACTTTGTCATTCATAACAGTTTGCACGAGCATATGACAGCAACTGCACGTTAACACAGATATAGCCTATTATGGACTCTACTGCACGTTAACACAGATATAGCTTATTATGGACTCAACTGCACGTTAACACAGATAAAGCCTATTATGGACTCTACTACACGTTAACAGAGATACTATGGAATCTACTGCACGTTAACAGAGATACTATGGACTCTACTGCACGTTAACAGAGATACTATGGACTCTACTGCACGTTAACACAGATATAGCTTATTATGGACTCAACTGCACGTTAACACAGATAAAGCCTATTATGGACTCTACTACACGTTAACAGAGATACTATGGAATCTACTGCACGTTAACACAGAGATACTATGGAATCTACTGCACGTTAACACAGAGATACTATGGAATCTATTGCACGTTAACGCAGAGATACTATAGAATCTACTACACATTAACACAGAGATACTATGGAATCTACTGCACATTAACACAGAGATACCATGGAATCTATTGCACATTAACATAGAGATACTATGGAATCTACTGCATTTTAGCCTTTAAGGATCGGACCCTTTTTTTCAATTTTCGCATAAAATGAAATACCCAAATCTAACTGCCTGTCGCTCAGAGCCTGAAGCAAGGATATGCATTTTCTTGGTACAATTTGAAAGGAAACACTTTGAAGTTTGTGGAAATGTGAAAGGAATGTAGGAGAATATACCACATTAGATCTGGTAGAAGTTAATCAAAGAAAAACATTTTTTTTTTTTTTTGGGGGGGGGGGGGGGTTGTACCATCATCTTTGAAATGCAAGAGAAGGCCATAATGCATTATTCCATCCCAAGTGCGATATAGATATTTGCCACTAGATGGCAGCAGTGTATGTGCAAAGTTTAAGTCTGATCCAATGAACCATTGCATTTCTGTTAAATATGTTGTATCAAGAATGTCAAATGTGCCTAATTTGTTTATTAATATCTTTCCATGTTCAAAACTGTGCACTCTCCTCCAACAATAGCATGGTATTATTTCACTGTAACAGCTACTGTAAATTGGACAGTGCAGTTAGATTAACAAGAATTTAAGCTTTCTGACAATATCAGATATGTCTATGTCCTGGGTAATGTTCCTGTTACGCACAACCTCATGCTAATTGCATTAGCCTACGTTAGCTTAACCATCCCGTAGGGGATCCACCAATCCTGAAGAAGTTTTAACACAGAGATACTCTACAATCTACTGCACGTTAACACAGAGATACTATGGAATCTACTGCACATTAACACAGAGATACTATGGAATCTACTGCACGTTAACACAGAGGTACTATGGAATCTACTGCACGTTAACACAGAGGTACTATGGAATCTACTGCACGTTAACACAGAGATACTATAGAATCTATTGCACGTTCACGCAGAGATACTATAGAGTCTACTGCACGTTAACACAGAGATACTATAGAATCTATTGCACGTTAACGCAGAGATACTATAGAATCTACTGCACATTAGCACAGAGATACTATGGAATCTATTGCACGTTAACGCAGAGATACTATAGAATCTACTGCACATTAGCACAGAGATACTATGGAATCTACTGCACATTAACACAGAGATACTATGGAATCTATTGCACATTAACATAGAGATACTATGGAATCTACTGCACGTGAACACAGAGATACTATAGAATCTATTGCACATTAACACAGAGATACTATGGAATCTACTGCACATTAACACAGATATACTATAGAATCTACTGCACGTGAACACAGAGATGCTATGGAATCTACTGCAAGTTAACACAGATATAAGAGGAGAAAGTGTGTGTGTGTGTGTGTGTGTGTGTGTGTGTGTGTGCGTGTGTCTGTTGTGTGTGTGTGCTGTGTGTGTGTGTGTGTGTGTGTGTGTGTGTGTGTGTGTGTGTGTGTGTGTGTGTGTGTGTGTGTGTGTGTGTGTGTGTGTGTGTGTGTGTGTGTGTGTGTGTGTGTGTGTGTGTGTGTGTGTCTGTGTGTGTGTGTGTGTGTGTGTGTGTGTGTGTGTGTGTGTGTGTGTGTAAAACCAGTCATGTATGCCAATCAGAGATACTATGGAATCTTATGAGGGGAAGAAAATGAATAAGTGCATGTAAATATCTGCTCACTAAGTCATTTTGATTTCTAACAGGAACAGTTTGTGACAATGGGCCCAAAGGTCTCTGGTCAAAAGTAGTGTACAATATAAGGAATAGGGTGCCATTTTAGACCCAACCAATATGTAGTGTTGAAATATTTGTTGCACAGTGATCACAAGTGAAAACTGAACCAGTGCATACAATACTATTAAAAACTTAAAATGACGTTTTAAGTGATAAGTATATAAGGTATTGGTCTGGAGCTGAAAAAGAAAGGAAATTCACGAGCACCAACATGACTACTCCACAGTAGCTATGTTGGTCTATTGTACTTCAAACAATTTGTTGCTTAGGATTCAAACCTTCTCACACAGCCTAATTCATACTCTCAGAGGTTGTTCTCCCACAATGTGATTTACTTGAGTTAAACCTTAATAGAACATTTCTCAAGTAAAATTGAAAGTCACCCAGTAAAAAACTACTTGAGTAAAAGTCCAAAAGTATTTTGTTTTAAATATACTTAAGTTTCAAAAGTAAATGGAATTGCTAAATTGTACTTAAGTATCAAACGTAAAGGTAAAAGTATAAACCATTTCAAATTCCTTATATTAAGCAAACCAGACTGCACGATTTTCCTTGTTTTTATTGACGGATAGCCAGGGGCACACTCCAACACTCAGACATCATTTACAGATAGCCAGGGGAACACTCCAACACTCAGACATCATTTACAGATAGCCAGGGGAACACTCCAACACTCAGACATCATTTACAGATAGCCAGGGGAACACTCCAACACTCAGACATCATTTACAGATAGCCAGGGGAACACTCCAACACTCAGACATCATTTACAGATAGCAAGGTGAACACTCCAACACTCAGACATCATTTACAGATAGCCAGGGGAACACTCCAACACTCAAACATCATTTACAGATAGCCAGGGGCACACTCCAACACTCAGACATCATTTACAGATAGCCAGGGACACACTCCAACACTCAGACTTCATTTACAGATAGCCAGGGGACCACTCCAACACTCAGACATCATTTACAGATAGCCAGGGGAACACTCCAACACTCAAACATAATTTACAGATAGCCAGGGGCACACTCCAACACTCAGACATCATTTACAGATAGCCAGGGGAACACTCCAACACTCAGACATCATTTACAGATAGCCAGGGGAACACTCCAACACTCAGACATCATTTACAGATAGCCAGGGGAACACTCCAACACTCAGACATCATTTACAGATAGCCAGGGAACACTCCAACACTCAGACATCATTTACAGATAGCCAGGGGCACACTCCAACACTCAGACATCATTTACAGATAGCCAGGGGCACACTCCAACACTCAGACATCATTTACAGATAGCCAGGGGCACACTCCAACACTCAGACATCATTTACAGATAGCCAGGGGCACACTCCAACACTCAGACATCATTTACAGATAGCCAGGGGCACACTCCAACACTCAGACATCATTTACAGATAGCCAGGGGCACACTCCAACACTCAGACATCATTTACAGATAGCCAGGGGCACACTCCAACACTCAGACATCATTTACAGATAGCCAAGGGCACACTCCAACACTCAGACATCATTTACAGATAGCCAGGGGCACACTCCAACACTCAGACATCATTTACAGATAGCCAGGGGCACACTCCAACACTCAGACATAATTTACAAATTAAGCATTTGTGTTCAGTGAGTCCGCCAGATCAGAGGCAGTAGAGATGACCAGGGATGTTCTCTTGATAAGTGTGCAAATTGGACCATTTTCCTGTCAAAATGTAATGAGTAATTTTGGGTGTCATGGAAAATGTACGGAGTAAAAAGTATATGATTTTCTTTTGGAATGTAGTGAAGTAAAAGCAAAAGTTATCAACAAAAAAAAGGTCAAGTAGAAATTCCCCCAAAATACCCACTTAAGCAGTACTTTAAAGTATTTTTACTGAAGTACTTTACACCACTGCCAATGATATATAGTACCAGTCAAAAGTTTGGACACACCTACTCATTCAAGGGTCTTTCTTTATTTTTTACTTTTTTCTACATAGTAGAATAATAGTGAAGACATCAAAACTATTAAATTACACATATGGAATCATGTAGTAACCAGAAAACTGTTAAACATATCAAAATATATTTTAGATTCTTCAAAGTAGCTAGCCTTTGCCTTGATGACAGCTTTGCACACTTTCGGGCATTCTCTCTACCAGCTTCATGAGGAATACTTATATGCTGTGGTATATTGCTTAACCTATAATAATGTCTATCACGAGTGTTGTTTGGCACGATGGTAATGCATTCATCTTTTGATTAGACAACCAGAGTTCAAATCAAGACATTTTTTTCTTTAATTAGGCAAGTCAGTTAAGAACAAATTCTTATTTACAATGATGGCCTAGGAACAGTGGGTTACCTGCCTTGTTCAGGGGCAGAAAGGCAGATCTTTACCTTGGCAGCTCAGGGATTCGATCTGGCAAACCTTTCGGTTATTGGCCCAACGCTCTATCCACCAGGCTACCTGCCACCCCGAATGATTAATGAAATCTCATTCTAACCAATAATGGGGCATGCTCATTATAAATACATTGTGATTTAGTTTCGGTATCAGACTAACTTTTTTTACTGATTTTGTTTGCAGAGTATACAGGCTGGTAGCTTATCGCCAGTTCACCCTATGGGCACAAGAGGGAATTGGACAAGGTGTATGGACAAGGTGTATGGCATCCCTGCGTGTGTCGTCTCTTCCTTAAGGCAGCATACCCAGAAGCAAGTGGCATTTACATTGGGTTTGAGTTAGAATAAAACCAGTTGATTTAGTGAATCAAGCCTCCTGTAACTTTTTGTTCAAGACAAACGCCTAACGACTGCGCCTTACGTAAAAATAGTATTAGTTAGCTTGTCCTCCTATAACAACAGGTTCAAGCGCAATCCAGATAAACTTGCTTTGAAGATAAAACTCATTTCAGTGCGCACTAACCCCCTGTCCCTGTCGCTAGAGTCGTGACGTCAACGAGCGTTGGCTGCTATCTATTGGAAAGGAATAGTAAATACACTGGGCAACTAGTTGGCAGAGTCAAAGGAGACTTTAATAATATATACCATTTAGCAGACGCCTTTATCCAAAGCGACCCGGCTACATGGTAGTGGAAACAGATCATAGAAACAGGATTACAAAAAATACACAGTCAATTACAGGGTTATTAAGGTGTTTTTACAAGTTTCAATGAAACAAAAAAGAGGAAACACATGAAAGGCTTGTGATTGCAAGTCTTTGCCTCATGCACAAGATCAATAGACAAACAACTGTGGCCTTAAAGGGGCAATCAGCAGTTACTACATCCATTTTGTTGCACTTATAAAAGTACGGTATGTTACCACGGATTCTTGAAGAATCTAACTTAGAAATTCCTCGTGAGCTTTGATCAACTGTCAAACCCCAAATAAAAGTTCCAAACGTTTGTAACCAAAGAAAATATCAACAAACACAATGCAGCCTCAAAACATGGTTAAAACTCACTAATGGATGGATGGTCAGTCTTTGCATCTATAGTTCTATGAATTTGAGAGTGGTTACATTTCTCCAGCCCCGATCCCTAAGCATTTTCCCTGAAAGAGGAGCAGTGAGGACACTTTGTTATTGTTTCTACTGCTGATTGCCACTTTATGACGTTAAATTGCAGTATAAATACACACCAACATATGTTACAGATACGATAAAAATGTCACATCACTCAGACAGTTAGTGAATACACCGCATCCAGCACAGCACGGCTCAGCAATCAATCAATTCATACAGTGAGTTCTGGTCTTCACTCATCTCATTCTCACTCTCCGTCAGATCCATCTGCGGCAGATAGGGGCAGGACACGGTTGTATACTGATGGCCGTGAGCGCAGTCTAGCTGGGTCTTGAGCTCTTTAGTGCTGGTCCCGGTGGACCTCTTCTCCGCCACAGCACAGGAGCACTCGGGTCAATTTGGCATAACTGTTCTTTCCCATTGGTAGAAAACAATTAAGGCATCTATTTGGCTATAGTTATAATCAAGAATCACTGCAAATATTGTATTTTGTCCATTTTATATCCAAAATGTCCTCAGGGATGACAGACTGTGTCTTATAAAATAAACAATAGCCTTAGAAATAACATGGATTTGCATGTACCTCCTTTACCTCTTCCTACACAGTCTCCTCCAGGATGAAAACCCTTTCAGGGATGATTTTATTCATTTTGTTGAACCTTTATTTAACTAGGCAAGTCAGTTAAGAACAAATTCTTATTTACAATGACGAAGCTGGGCCAATTGTGCACCGCCCTGTGGGACTTCCAATCATGGCCGGATGTGATCCTGAAAACAAACAAATGCTTTGTTAAGACAACTGAACACAAATATATCAGTTGGTGTTAACAAGTTACCTGTCTTGTATGCTATATCCACACGCACACGCACACACACACACACACACACACACACACACACACACACACACACACACACACACACACACACACACACACACACACACACACACACACACACACACACACACACACACACACACACACACACACAAACACACACAGCAAATACAGGGAGATTTGTTTTTGAGCAAACATTAGCTATGCCAACCTCAGTCTAGCTAAATGAGGTGGAGCTAACAAAACATTACAAAAACAAATCTGTCAACAACATGTATTACAGTACTTGACTATCTGAGGTGGAAGCTAGCTACACTAACTATTACAGTACTTGACTATCTGAGGTGGAAGCTAGCTACACTAACTATTACAGTACTTGACTATCTGAGGTGGAAGCTAGCTACAGTAACTATTACAGTACTTGACTATCTGAGGTGGAAGCTAGCTACAGTAACTTCTACAGTACTTGACTATCTGAGGTGGAAGCTAGTTTCAGATACTACCTAATAATAGGGCTACACAGAGAAACTGTGTTGAAATTTTAGTTGCTGTTGAGTTGCTTGCTAACGTTAGTTGCTATTGAGTTGCTTGATAACATTACTTGCTGTTGAGTTGCTTTCTAACGTTAGTTGCTATTGAGTTGCTTGCTAACTTAGTTGCTGTTGAGTTGCTTGCTAACGTAGTTGATGGGAGGTTGTTACACAAAACCCTTCAGACGCAATTAGCTAGTTACCTTCAACTAGAGTTGAAACAAAGTTGTCCAGTGTCTAATCCTAGCCTAGTCCAACAACAGTCATGACTCATGACCGGTTAACGTTACCTCAGGCTCCATTGACTCCCGTCGCCACCTTCGTTCAGTCCGGCTTTTGCTAGACTCTGAAGTCAGCGATGTTGATGATGGTCGGTCAGTAACCCCTACACCATAACCCTTAAACATGGAGGGGCAAGCAAAGCGCTTCAACATAGTCATATGACTCTTCCATTTGGAAACTCTTGGTTTCCGCATCGGAAGTGCCCTTCACTGCGAAGGAAGATGGGCTGCTCATCCTCCGCAAAGTGCTGGCTGCTGATCCCGCTAGCTCGAGCTGGCACGTCCTTCCTCTTCAGGACATGGAGCCACTTCTTCAAAAGTTGTGGGTCCTTGGGCAGCCGATGGTAGCTTACCAAGGGATTTTTTGGGAGCCACTTTCTACAGCCTGGCATAATACAGTTCATGTTTGAATTACAACTTGTTGTTGCCATCTTCCTTGTACGCACCTAACCTCACTCTCTTCGATACCACAGACAATTTGCTGATTCCTGCCAGTGACGCTGTCACAACTTCTGCCGAAGTTGGTCCCTCTCCTTGTTCGGGCGGCGTTCGGCGGTCGACATCACCGGCATTCTAGCTACTCCCGATCCACTTTTCATTTTCCATTTGTTTTGTCTTTGTTTCACACACCTGTTGTCAAACCCACAAACACTTGTTCATTATTTAACCCTCTGTTCCCCACATGGTTTTTGTGAGTGATTGTTTATTGTATATTTCGGTTCGTCTGTGTGTGCTAAGATGTTTCTTTCTATATTTGCTCAAAATATATATATATATATAGCTCAAAAAAACCTTGTCAATAATCAAAATACTAAATATAGATATGTTTTTAGGTTAAATGCAGATGTTTAGTATTAGTGGATTGAATACATCTCTTTGCATAGATTTAATTCCTAGTGTTTCCATTCCCCTTAAAAGTAATGATGGACTGTCATTTCTCTTTGCTTATTTGAGCTGTTCTTGCCATAATATGGACTTGGTCTTTTACTTACCTTGTCACAACGCAACTGATTGGCTCAAACACATTAAGAATGAAAGAAATGCTACAAAGTAACTTTTAACAATGCACACCTGTTAATTGAAATGCATTCCAGGTGACTACCTCATGAAGCTGGTTGAGAGAATGCCAAGAGTGTGCAAAGCTGTCATCAAGGCAAAGGGTGGCTACTTTTTGAAGAATCACAGATATAAAATATACTTTGATTTGTTTAACACTTTTTTGTTACTACATGATTTCATCTGTGTTATTTCATAGTTTTGATGTCTTCACTATTATTCTACAATGTAGAAAATAGTCAAAATAAATAAAAACCTTTGAATGAGTAGGTGGGTCCAAACGTTTGACTGGTAGTGTATATACTGTGTATACATTATGTTAATAGCCGGACACTGTCGGACACAAGTCCATTATTCTACTGAAGAGTATGTATTAGGCTGCTTGAGAGGGCTTGAATCCTAAACATGTCACACCCTGATCTGTTTCACCTGTCTTGTGCTTGTCTCCACCACCCACCAGGCGTCTCCCATTTTCCTCCATTATCCCTGTGTACTTAAACCTGCATTTTCTGTTGGTCTGTTACCAGTTTGTCTTGTTCTGACAGGTCATCCCAGCGTGTTGCCTGTTTTCCCCATGCTCTCGAGTTTTTGTTTCTAGCCTTTCCGGTTCTGACCTTTCTGCCTGCCCTGACTCTGAACCTGCCTGCCGTTCTGTACCTGCCTGATTCTGACCTGGTTTGTGAACTTCTGCCTGCCCTGACTCTAAGTCTGTCTGCCGTCCTGTACCTGCCTGATTCTGACCTGGTTTGTGAACTTCTGCCTGCCCTGACTCTGAACCTGCCTGCCGTTCTGTACCTGCCTGATTCTGACCTGGTTTGTGAACTCCTGCCTGCCCTGACTCTAAGTCTGTCTGCCGTCCTGTACCTGTCGGACTCTGGAGTGGTTACGAACCTCTGCCTGTCCTCGACCTGCCCTTTGCCTTTAATAAATTATCTGAGAACAGAACCATCTCGATCCTGTGTCTGCATCTGGGTCATATCCTGAGTCGTGATAGTACGAGCTGGCCATGACTGACCCAGCAGACTCAGACCAGCTTCTCCGTCCAAGGAGTCGCCATTGGTAGACACGAGGAAATACTTCAAGATCGTATGGAAAGACTCCAAACCTTGGCGGAATGCCATGACCGCGCTTTCACTGCAGGTCTGATCCGGTCCCACTCGCTCGTCCACGTCGCACATCTCGCCTCCGAGGAATCCCGGATATCTCCCGGAGAAGCCGATGTCGCCCGAGTCCCCTCGGAGGGCTGTCTACTTGCTTCCTCCGGAGCCCATGCAACTGGGCAGGGCCAGATTGTCTCCTGTTGAACGCTTACACAGACTGAGCACAAAGAGGTGTCTGTATTGTGGAACATCAGGACATTACATATCTACCTGTCCATTAAAAGACCTAGCTCATCAAGTAGGTACTAGTACGCTGAGCCATATGGGGAGTTTCCCATCTTCCAAAACTCGTACTCCTCTCCATGCCATCCTGTTATGGGGTGACCAGTCCAAATCTCTCTGGGTGATCATTAACTCTGGGGCCGACGAGAGCTTTATGGACGCCACCCTGGTGCCGGAGCTGGGAATCCCCACACAACGCCTCTCCATTCCCATGAACGTCAGAGCGCTGGATGGGCGCTCTATTGACACAATACGTTTCCCATTAACCTGAGAGTGTCAGGTAATCACAGTGAGTCTATGCAGTTCCTGCTCATTGATTGGGCGTTCTTGGACCTCAAGCATTGGTTCACTATGTCTCCCATCTTAATCCATCCGGACCCGTCCCGTCAGTTCGTGGTGGAGGTTGACGCCTCAGACGTCGGAGTGGGGGCCGTCCTGTCCCAGCGTTTTGCCCAGGACCAAAAGCTGCATCCCTGCACTTTCCTTTCCCATCGTCTTAACCCCGCTGAGAGGAACTACGAGAACGGTGAAGATGGCGTTGGATGAGTGGAGGTACTGGTTAGAGGGGGCGGAACTTCCATTCATAGTGTGGACTGATCACAACCCTGAGCCTCTCTGCCATGACCCTGAGCCTCTCTGCCCTGACCCTGAGCCTCTCTGCCATCCTGTACCTGTCAGACTGTGACCTGGTTAATGACAAATGGCAACAGAAATAATGTAGTTATTTGTATATATTTTTCCAACAATTGTTTACAGACAGATTATTTCACTTATCATTCACAATTCCAGTGGTTCAGAAGTTACATACACTAAGTTGACTGTGCCTTTAAATTCCAGAAAATGATGTCATCGCTTTAGAAGCTTTTGATATGCTAATTGACATCATGTGAGTCAATTGGAGGTGTACCTGTGGATGTATTTCAAGGCCTACCTTCAAACTCAGTGCCTCTTTGCTTGACATCATGGGAAAATCAAAAGAAAAGAAAAACAATTGTAGACCTACACAAGTCTGGTTCATCCTTGGGAGCAATTTCCAAACGCCTTGAAGGTACCACGTTCATCTGCACAAACAATAGTACGCAAGTATAAACACCATGGGACCACACAGCCATCACACCGCTCAGAAAGGAGACACGTTCTGTCACCTAGAGAGGAGCGTACTTTGATGAGAAAAGTAGAAAATCAATCCCAGAACAACAGCATAGGACCCTGTGAAGATGCTGGAGGAAACAGCTACAAAAGTATCTATATACACAGTAAAACGAGTCCCATATCGACATAACCTGAAAGGCCGCTCAGCAAGGAAGAAGCCACTGCTCCAAAACCGCCATAAAAAAGCCAGACTACGGTTTGCAACTGCACATGGGGAAAAGATCGTACTTTTTGGAGAAATGTCTTCTGGTCTGATGAAACAAAAATAGAACTGTTTTGCCATAATGACCATCGTTATGTTTGGAGGAAATAGGGGGAGGCTTGCAAGCCGAAGAACACCATCCAATACGTGAAGCACGGGGGTGGCATCCTCCTGTTGTGGGGGTGCTTTGCTGCAGGAGGGACTAGTGCACTTCACAAAATAGATGGCATCATGAGGGAGGGAAATTATGTGGATATATTGAAGCAACATCTCAAGACATCAGTCAGAAAGTTAAACCTTGGTTGCAAATGGGTCTTCCAAATGGACAATGACCCCAAGCATACTTCCAAAGTCAAGGTATTGGAGTGGTCATTACAAAGCCCTGACCTCAATCCTATAGAACATTTGTGGGAAGAACTGAAAAACTGTGTGCGAGCAAGGAGGCCTACAAACCTGACTCAGACCACCTCTGTAAGGAGGAATGGGTCAAAATTCACCCAACTTATTGTGGGAGGCTTGTGGAAGGCTACACGAAATGTTTGACCCAAATTCAACAATTTAAAGGCAATGCTACCAAATACTAATTGAGTGTATGTAAACTTCTGACCCACTGGGAATGTGATGAACGAAATAAAAGCTGAAATAAATAATTCTCTCTATTATTATTCTGACATTTCACATTCTTAAAATAAAGTGGTGATCCTAACTGACAAACTGGCAAACTGAAATCTATTTTACCTCATTTCTACCAGCATGTCACATGTGCAACCAGAGGAGAAAAAAAACACTAGACCACCTTTACTCCACACAGAGAGAAGCATACAAAGCTCTCCCTTACCCTCCATTTGGCAAATCTGACCATAATTCTATTCTCCTGAATCCTGCTTTCAAGCAAAAACTAAATCAGGAAGTACCAGTGACTACTCAATACGGAAGTGGATGCTACACTACAGAACTGTTTGCTAGCACAGACTGGAATATGTTCCGGGATTCATCCAATGGCATTGAGGAGTATACCACCTCAGTCACCGGCTTCATCAATAAGTGCATCGACAACGTTGTCTCCACAGTGGCCATACGTACATTTCCCAACCAGAAGCCTTGGATTACAGGCAACAACCACGCACCAAGCTAAAGGCTAGAGCTGCCGCTATGTCCTCAGACAAACCATACAACAGGCAAAGTGTCAATACAGGACTAAGATTGAATGCTACTACACCGGCTCTGGCGCTCGTCGGATGTGGCAGTGCTTGAAAACTATTATGGACTACAAAGGGATACCCAGCCTCGTGCTACCCAGTGACGCAAGCGTTCCAGATGAGCTAAATGCCTTTTATGCTCGCTTCGAGGCGAACAACACTGAAGCATGAATGAGAGCACCAGCTGTTCCGGATGACTGTGCGATCATGCACTCCGTAGCCAATGTGAGCAAGACCTTTAAACAGGTCAAGATTCACAAAGCCGCTGGGCCAGACAGATTACCAGGACATGTACTCAGAGCATGCGCGGACCAACTGGCAAGTATCTTCACTGATTATTTTCAACCTCTCCCTGGCCGAGTCTGTAATAGCGACATGCTTCAAACAGACCACCATAGACCCTGCACCCAAGAAAGTGAAGGTAACCTGTCTAAATAATTACCGCCCCGTAGCACTCACGTCAGTAGCCATGAAGTGCTTTGAAAAGCTGTTCATGGCTCACATTAACACCCTCATGCCAGAAACCCTAGACCCACTCCAATTCGCATAGCGCCCCTACAGATCCACAGATGACATAATCTCAATTGCGCTCCACACTGCCCTTTCCCACCTGGACAAAAGGAACACCTATGTGAGAATGATGTTCATTGACTACAGCTCAGCGTTCAACACCTAGTGCCCACGACTAAACACCTCCCTCTGCAACTGGATCCTGGACTTCCAAACAGGCTGCCCCCAGGTGGTAAGGGTAGACAACAACATATCTGCCACTCTGTTCCTCAACACTGGGACTCCTCAGGGGTGCGTGCTTAGTCCCCTCCTGTACTCTCTGTTCACCCATGACTGTGTGGCCAAGCATGACTCCAACACCATCATTAAGTTTGCTGACGACACAACAGTGGTAGGCCTGATGACCGACAACGACAAGACAGCTTATAGGGAGGAGATCAGAGACATGGCAGTGTGGTGCCAGGACAACAACCTCTCTCTCAACGTGAGCAAGACAAAGGAGCTGATCGTGGACTATAAGGGCACCCATTAACATCGACGGGACTGAAGTGCAGCGGGTCAAGAGTATCAAGTTCCTTGGTGTCCACATCACCAAAACTATTATGATCCGAACACACCAAGACAGTTGTGTACATTGACACCCCCCCCCTCCCCTTTGTTTTTACAATGCTGCTACTCACTGTTTATTATCTATACATAGTTACTTTACAAATTACCTCCACTATCGCAGCTTGACTCGGTACATGTACCCCCTGTATTTATCCTCCACATTGCATTGACTATGTACATGTACCCCCTGTGTATAACCTCTACATTGACTCAGTACCGGTAGTCTCCCCTCACCAACTCCACCTCGATCCACCGCCCACTTCCAGGGTTTCCGAGTATATAGCCTCCGCATTGACTCTGTACCGGTACCCCTGTATATAGCCTCCACATTGACTCTGTACCGGTACCCCTGTATATAGCCTCCACATTGACTCAGTACTGGTACCCCTGTATATAGCCTCCACATTGACTCTGTACCGGTACCCCTGTATATAGCCTCCACATTGACTCTGTACCGGTACCCCCTGTATATAGCCTCCACATTGACTTTGTACCGGTACCCCCTGTATATAGCCTCCACATTGACTCTGTACCGGTACCCCCTGTATATAGCCTCCACATTGACTCTGTACCGGTACCCCCTGTATATAGCCTCCACATTGACTCTGTACCGGTACCCCCTGTATATAGCCTCCACATTGACTCAGTACTGGTACCCCCTGTATATAGCCTCCACATTGACTCTGTACCGGTACCCCTGTATATAGCCTCCACATTGACTCTGTACCGGTACCCCCTGTATATAGCCTCCACATTGACTTTGTACCGGTACCCCCTGTATAGGTTTTCGTTAGGGCACTTTGAATACCGGGTTCTTCCTTTCGGGACCTCCAGCTGTCTTTCTACTCCACATTGACTCTGTACCGGTACCCCCTGTATATAGCCTCCACATTGACTCTGTACCGGTACCCCCTGTATATAGCCTCCACATTGACTCTGTACCGGTACCCCCTGTATATAACCTCCACATTGACTCTGTACCGGTACCCCCTGTATATAGCCTCCACATTGACTCTGTACCGGTACCCCCTGTATATAGCCTCCACATTGACTCTGTACCGGTACCCCCTATATATTGACTCTGTACTGGAACCCCCTGTATATTGACTCTGTATCGGTACCCCCTATATATTGACTCTGTACTGGAACCCCCTGTATATTGACTCTGTATCGGTACCCCCTATATATTGACTCTGTACCAGTACCCCCTGTATATTGACTCTGTACCTGTACCCCTGTATATTGACTCTGTACCGGTACCCCCTGTATATAGCCTCCACATTGACTCTGTACCGGTACCCCCTATATATTGACTCTGTACTGGAACCCCCTGTATATTGACTCTCCGCAGTTCACGTCTCAATTTTGGAGGGAGTTTTGCCGCTTGATTGGGGCTTTTTGCTTTCATCCCCAGTCTTTGATTGGGGCTTCGCAGTCTTTCTTTCACCCTGCGCCTTGGTATCGGTACCCTCTGTATATAGCCTCCACATTAACTTGGTACCTGTACCCCTGTATATTGACTCTGTACCGGTACCCCCTGTATATTGACTCTGTATTGGTACCCTCTGTATATAGCCTCCACATTAACTCGGTACCTGTATCCCTGTATATTGACTCTGTACCAGTACCCCTGTATATGGGGCGGCAGGGTAGCCTAGTGGTTCGAGCATTGGACTAGTAACCGAAAGGTTGCAAGTTCAAATCCCCGAGCTGACAAGGTACAAAATCTGTCGTTCTGCCCCTGAACAGGCAGTTAACCCCTGTTCCTAGGCCGTCATTGAAATTAAGAATTTGTTCTTAACTGACTTGCCTAGTTAAATAAAGGTGAATATTGACTCTGTATATTGACTCTTTAGCTGGAACCCCTGTATATTGTACCTGTACCCCTGTATATTGACTCTGTACCAGTACCCCCTGTATATTGTACCTGTACCCCTGTATATTGACTCTGTACCAGTACCCCCTGTATATTGTACCTGTACCCCTGTATATTGACTCTGTACCAGTACCCCCTGTATATTGACTCTGTACCGGTACCCCCTGTATATTGACTCTGTACCGGTACCCCTGTATATTGACTCTTTAGCTGGAACCCCTGTATATTGACTCGGTACCTGTACCCCTGTATATTGACTCTGTACCTGTACCCCTGTATATTGACTCGGTACCTGTATATTGACTCTGTACCGGTACCCCTGTATATTGACTCTGTACCTGTACCCCTGTATATTGACTCTGTACCTGTACCCCTGTATATTGACTCTGTACCTGTACCCCTGTATATTGACTCGGTACCTGTACGCCTGTATATTGACTCTGTACCGGTACCCCTGTATATTTACTCTGTACCGGTACCCCCTGTATATTGACTCTGTACCGGTACCCCTGTATATTGACTCTGTACCATTACCCCTGTATATTGACTCTGTACCGGTACCCCTGTATATTGACTCTGTACCGGTACCCCTGTATATTGACTCTGTACCGGTACCCCTGTATATTGACTCTGTACCAGTACCCCCTGTATATTGACTCTGTACCGGTACCCCCTGTATATTGACTCTGTACCAGTACCCCCTGTATATTGACTCTGTACCGGTACCCCTGTATATTGACTCTGTACCAGTACCCCCTGTATATTGACTCTGTACCGGTACCCCTGTATATTGACTCTGTACCGGTACCCCTGTATATTGACTCTGTACCGGTACCCCCTGTATATTGACTCTGTACCGGTACCCCTGTATATTGACTCTGTAACTGTACCCCTGTATATTGACTCTTTAGCTGGAACACCTTGTACATTGACTCAGTGCCAATACACCCTGTATAGAGTCTTGTTATTGTTATGTACATTTATTGTGTTACTTTTTGATTGATTAATTATTTTTTTTACTTTAGTTTATTTAGTAAATATTTTATCAACTCTATATCTTGAACTGCATTGTTGGTTAAGGGCTAAGTAAGCATTTCACTGTAAGCTCTACACCTGTTGTATTCGGCGCATGTGACAAATAACATTTGATTTGATTTGAGTTCTGTTAAAAACAACCGTGAGCGCAGGTGTTCGGTCGGTGGGAGCAAAGGATACTGTGTGCTAGCTAGCTATCTAGGAGGACTTCATGCAGTAGAATCTCTTAGAAGTGAACCAAGGACCTCCAGATTCCATGGCGGTGACATTAACGCTTACGCTAGAAACCCGGTCATGAATGCATTATCTTCACACTCTATTTAAATAGACAGTCTGGGGTGATTACAGGAAGCTTTTGTTGTTGTTCATTCACTCAGTACTGATTGAATGTTTATTTCTCTTGGTAAAAAAAAATAGTCTTAAACAATGTGACTGTGTTGAAAAGTTAGCAAGCATTGCATTTTCTTTTGACCGCACAAAGGTGACGCAAGCATCACGTGGTGGTGTGCTGCTTTTTACCTGGATGTTGACTTTAGGTCTTCGGGAAATTCATTCAAAAGTAACTTGACCCTGTGTTGATCAGTCAACGCACATTGAGATTATAATGACAATGAGAAAATTGCATTGACAGAGGAGGGAGCGTACTGAATCAATGCATAAGATAAGGGCTGTAACATTACCTAGCTACATTGCTAAGCAAACCAGGTTGACTAGTGTATGGCTCAGGGACACAACTTTGATTTTAGATGTGGGGGGACATAATATATTTGTTTTTAATCCAGTCGGATAAACAATCCAAATGCCTACAGCCTCCAATGTCACAGGAAGGCCAAAAAGATCAAGGACAACAACCATCCGAGCCACTGCCTGTTCACCCCGTTATCATCCAGAAGGCGAGGTCAGTACAGGTGCTTCAAAGCTGGGACAGAGAGACTGAAAAACAGCTTCTATCTCAAGGTCATCAGACTGTTAAACAGCAACCACTAACAGAGTGGCTGCTGCCAAAATACAGACTCAAATCACTGGCCACTTTAATACATTTAATAAATGGATTTAATAAAAAAGGTTTCACTAGTCACTTTATATAACGCCATAACACATCCTACATTAGTCATCTCATATGTATATACTGTACTCTATACCATCTACTGCATCTTGCCTATGCCGCATGGCCATCGCTCATCCATATATTTATATGTACATATTCTTATTCATCCCTTTACATTTGTGTGTATTAGGTAGTCGTTGTGAATTTGTTAGATTACTTGTTAGATATTACTGCACTGTCGGAAGTAGGAGCACAAGCATTTCGCTACACTCGCATTAACATCTGCTAACCAAGTGTATTTGACCAATACAATTTGATTTGATTTGACTGCGGTTAGCTAGCTGCACAACTATGTTAGCATAGTCAAAACTGCTACCAAAAGGTAGCACACTGTTCTTTCTTAATGGCCAGAAATTAGCATGTGAGAGCAATGAATTATACATTTAATCAAAACTGTTCAATAAAAAAAAAAACGTATTCAGTCCGAAAGGTGGCAAGTCTAATTGCCAAATTATGGACGCTGTAAAACTGTGTTGTCGGTTAAGGGCTTGTAAGTAGCATTTCACTGTAAGGTCCTGTTGTATTTGTGATTTCATTTGATTTAGTCTCGTTCTTATCCGACGTCTAGATATTGAGATAGGCAGGGGCAAGAAACGTTCTTTTTTCCTAATGCCAAGGACCCTGTAAAAAATCCAGTATGTGGTTCTCGGTAACGGCCAGATGGCTGATGATGAGAGGTGGGGAGTGTGTTGTGTACCTTCAAGTGGATTTGCACATTTTGAAATAGACATTGGTGTCATATTTGCTTAGATATGATTATAGGGAGATTCAAATTTAACATTGCGCTTCAACCAATGAATATACTGTGGGGGCGATACAATAATATACTTACTGTACATTGATCTAATATTAGGATTGGTTAGGGTGTGACGTGTCACAAGAGCATCTGTTTGTGGTCTGAATTGGAAAGCTGAGTCACATGCATTATTTTTCATGCAGTAATATATCGGTTCTCAAGACGATTCAGCGAGCACTCAGATATCATAGTCCAATTTTGTCCTATACCTGGTTGTTGGCCTTCATTTGTCCAGCACTATCAGTAACATGTTGAACATGATTTACCTATAAGAAAATACAAACATTTAAGCTTCATTTCAAAGTGCATTACTTTTATCTGGTGAAATGTGGGAGAGAGGTGAACTTAAACAGAAAGACCTAAAAACAAGAGCACAGGAACATGTTGAAATATTACACAACCTTTTGACATTTCAGCCTAGCATGGTAACATTTACCACAGAACGTTGTCAAAACATTTTCAAGGTATAGAGTGGGATTCTTTGTTTCAGGTTAAGATCGCATTGGCAGTGTCATCTCATACACTATCACATCTGCAAGCTATTGAAAGCTATTTTAGGAGAGCACTGACCAAGTTTTTTTATGTTCCAAATTCCAGAAGTGATGTCACTCAAACACGTGCAGGAAGCACATTTCTTCCTCTCATTGCTAATGTATCTGAAACTAGGTATAAAATGCACTTAGATCTAGGATCAGATTACTGTACTTTCAAACCTAATCTGTACCAGCAGGAGAACGAAAACAATCTGACCACGTATCAGTAGTTAAAGGTACACTATGGAAGTTTAATTGCTAATTGTTTTACCTCAGATTTGGCTTAAATTTGAACTGTATGGTTTATATACAACCTAATATCATCGGGGTGGAAGTGTAGCCTAGTGGTTAGAGCATTGGACTAGTGACCGAAAGGTTGCAAGTTCAAATCCCCGAGCTGACAAGATACAAAATCTGTCTTCTGCCCCTGAGCAGGCAGTTAACCCACTGTTCCTAGGCCGACATTGAAAATAAGAATTTGTTCTTAACTGACTTGCCTGGTTAAATAAAAATCCTACTCCATATATTACCTCATTTAACCACGCAATCCATTATTTTAGGCTAACAAACCTTTGCAATAAGCTTTTGTTCATGGGCGTGGGAAGGTGTGCCCCTCTCTGTCAAATGCTGGATTAAATGTATGTAAAGAGTATTCGGGGAGCCTTTTTGACTCAGGAGTACCTCCCAGAAGCAAAGCATTTGTTATGTAACATTAAGAGCAACTTCTACCTTAGCCCCATCTCAACACTATGTTTATTTCTTCCTCCTTTAACTCCTATAACCAACGGGACAGACTAACACAACCCAATACAGGCTCCAATGCCAGCAAAGCAGCAGAAGACGGTTCATTGTTCCAGATGAGAGGTGGTTTGTATTCATTAGGGTACACAACGGAATACGCCACCCCCCCCAAAAAAAATAAAAAAAATAAAAATAATGTAAATGTAAATGAAAAAAAGTTGAGTTTCTTATTTTCTAAACGTCTGGTAGTCCCTCTCTGTTTTAGTCTGTTTTCTTCTGTTTGGTGCCTAATGAACATGCCCTGAGAATTGGCGCACCTACAGTGTGCAGTTTGGTTTGTCTTTGTAAAACAATCAATAGAACTGTGGGATATGACATTATGTTGCACTGTGTGCCTTTATCAGTGTTAACAATATCGTTTCTAATCTTGAACAAACCTTCCATGCATTATACAATAATTAAAATAGGTTTCAAGGGCTTACAGGTTTTTGGGGTTTTGATTGGATGAGCTAAAGCTGACAAAGGTGGATGTGGATAAAGATGTGTGTTTCACTTGGTTTTATTTACTCTGATTTGTCATTTTACTATGGATTCAAACAACTGAACTCCTATTGTAACAATGCATAATGACAACTTGATATGCTAAGCACTTTTCATATATTACAATATAAGTGCATTCATTATGCCACTTCATATTCTACTCACATATTTGACTATTCTGGAGAGAAATAGTACTTAGAAAAACCTTGTCTGAATTCTGTTTTTAGTGTCAAAATTATTCCTTGAAATTGCAGATACAAAATGAATCTCATAGGGTGTATCAATCTACAAAAAGGGAATTGAAACTGTACTGCATGTATTTTCAGCCCAAAATAAATAGCCGTACAAATATTCAAACCATAGTGATGCATACTCCCATCACCCCCTGACAACACAACAAGCTTACATCCCCTGATTAGAAAATGTAGAAGTTGTGGATGAAGTACTGAATAAAACACGAGTCAAGGTGTCAACAAAAGTGCACTCTTAGAAAAAAAGACGCTGTCTAGAACCTAAAAGGCTTCTTCAGCTGTGCCCATAGGAGAACCCTTTGGAGAACCCTTTGAAGAATCCTTTTCGGTTGCAGGTAGAACCCTTTTGAGTTTCATGTAGAACATTTTACACAGTGTGATCTACATAGAACCTAAAAGAGTTCTACCTCGAACCAATAAGGGTTTATCTGGAAGCAAAAATGATTCTCCAATGGGGACAGCTGAATAACCTTTTGGAACCCTTTTTTTCTAAGAGTGTACAAGAGTCAAAACAGTTTTTCAATGTTGGCATTTTTATGGGAATGTCCCAAATGGCACCCTATTCCCATAGTGCACTAAATAGGAATAGGGTGCCATTTGGGATTGCAAGCCTATGTCAGTCCCCCTGTTATTTCACTTCCTCTCATTATATATGCAAGCACCTGGCAACCACTCTCCAGCACTACAGTGTAAACAATCAGGGCCGGCCCTAGCCTTTTGGGGACCCAAAGCAAGATTTGGTTTGGGGGGCCCCTCCATCTCGTGGCAAAACATTTTAGTGGCGCCTCTCTTGACAGCAGAAAATCAAAAAAATCAAAGTTCAATTCCTGGATTTCTATACATTTTGCCATGGGGCAGAGAGAGACATTTAGCAATTTTATAAAACATCATGAGCAAAGTCATTGTAGCCTTTTCTTTCACTTCCCCTGGCTGTGAGAACCATGGCATGAGCACAGGCTGACTTGGCATTGCTGTAGTGTCCATTACAATGTAGAATCTTGTTCAAACCGTTCGGTTATCCATATTACCAGAGGTTCCCCTTGATCTTCCTATGGTAGTTTCATAGCTGAAATGTATTGTTTAACCTTTATTTAACTAGGCAAGTCAGTTAGGAACAAATTCTTATTTACATTGACAGCCTATCCCGGACGACACTGGGCCAATTGTGCGCCGCCCTATGGGACTCCCAATCACGGCCGGATGTGATATAGCCTGGATTTGAACCAGGGACTGTAGTGATGCCCCTTGCACCACTAAGGAGCCCCATGGAACATGACAAAAATTTGGGAGATAACAATAGATGTCAAAGTCAAATATACTGGTTTCCCCTATCCATCTGTGGCAAAGTTTTCCCATAAATACATCTGACAAATATAGCTCCAGAACCAGCCATTCAGTAGCCTAATCAGTAGGCTAATCTTTTTAATACTGTCTAGCAACAACATATAACATAAGCTAGCTGGGGAGGGTTAGCATGCTACGTAGCTAGCTACACTGACAGCTGTTAGTGCCCTACTAGTTGTTATTTCTCCACTCCACATGGAAATCCCCACAATCTTCCCAACCACAGTTCGTGAATATGTATTAGCAGCCTAAGTCATTTTTCGGAGGTGGAACCTTAATGAGAAATTCCGCTACTTTGCCTTCTGGTGGGGACCTTTATAACAAAATTCCTACAATTCAGCACATTTTGCCATGACTTTTGCCATGTTAATATGATAGCTGAGTGAGAATGACTAACAAAATCAATGTGGGCCCCATTGAGGTCAGGGACCCTGGGCACGTGTCGTACGTGCCCGATTGGTATTCGGATATGATTACTACAAGTTTAGATAGCTGACAATTAGCCATGTCAACTGACATTAGAAGAGAAAAATTGCACAAAACCACATTTACATAGTAAGTTGAGATGCCGACTTCCCCAAAAATTATTGAGGGCCCGCTAGTGGCAGGGTGCCCTAAGTGGCTGCTTATGTTGCTTTTGCCTGGCCCTGTAGACAATGTACACTGATACAGAGCAAGGCTGCAATTTTTTTTTTTTTTAAAAACTATTAAGTAGCCTAATATGTGCCTGTAGCAATACAAGCAGTCGGCATATAATGTTGTGTACTACCTGTTTTCTATACGAGAAATTAAGAACAGTAATGTATAATTGAGTGGATTCAAGTTATATGTTAATAATGCAACAGCCTAGTTTGCTATATTTAATCAGAAGATTCAATGACTCAATTTATAATTTTAATAGTACATTTTACAATATACTGTAATAATGTCCTACTGCCCAGGCACCTATAGACTAACCTAGGCTGAGCAGCCAATTTGTGGATGATCAACTGTTCAGTAATAAATGTGTTTAAAAAACACGTGTCTGTATGGAATAGATGTTGATGTTATGGATCCATGATTCACAAGGCTGCCCACGCTGCGGGGTTTCTTGGAGGGGTTTGACTGTTGCAGCAGGCGGAGCAGCAAAGCAGCGATGTTCCACCCTACGTCACGAAGAGCAAAATCTACAGAGACTCAAATCTCCTCTCCTGCAAGCTGCGCATTAAATACCCGAGTCCACACAGATGGATTTTTAGAGGCAGACCTCAATGCGGACGAAACGACATGCACTATCTGATATTTCAATCCGTTCGATACAACATGAGATCAACAGTCTAAAGGTTCATCTTTTCATCGTTTGTGTTGATATGTGAGTATTCTGTGCCAAATTAGTATGTAATCTTTATGCAGGCACGCATTGACATCCGCGTGTCTATAGGCTATCTATTGTTTTTCCTGTCTTAATCTAATTATTTTCGATAAAATAACATTGGTACAAAAGAGGGGATACGGATGGTGGGCGGTGTATAGCCCATTGTTCCCACTATGCGGTAGTTTTTGACCGCATCTAATTGCCTGCATCCAGCCTGCATCTTTGGCACGTCAGCGGCTCCTTGCCTTCTCAATTGAACGCGAAAGGGATGGAATTTATAGACGTCTACTCTGAACCAAGCAGTTCTCGTTAAAAGCCATGCAGATTAAAATAGTCCGCTCAAAAGTAGTATCTAGTTATTTATTCAGATATTAAAAGGAACACCATAACACTCACCTTAAGCACGGGTATGGTTCAAGATGTAGATGCTATGTCAACCAGTCACTGACATGGACTACTCCTGACCTTATAATTTTGTAGGCTATAAAGAACGACATTAGCAGATATTACTCTCAATGACGCTACAAACACTTTTATGTAGTGAAATAAATTAAAGCCAAAGGCTTTTGAGACTATAATGACAGTAATGATTTCCGTTTTTCCTTCCTGTGGTGGTCTTGCATAGTCATTGACTTCCCTCTCTTTGATCCAATGGGAATGCTGAGTTAGCATTTAACACTTGGGTCATTTTTGCAGGGAATCTAAAACCGTTACGGGTATGGGTAGAATTGATGGGCTCAAAAATCGGAACACCTGCGGGTCGGCACATGCGGGTCTACATATTTTCTCACAGGACCATCTTCCTCATCCTTCCTGAATTGAAGCGGTGCAGTAGTCTGTACACTGATAGAAAAAAATTGGAGAACCCTTTTTGCTTCCAAGTGGAACCCTTTTTGGTTCCGTGTAGACCTCTCCTTGGACAGGGTTACATGGAACCAACGTTTTTTTTCCAAAGGGTTCTCCTATTGGGACAGCCAAAGAACCCTTTTAAGTTCTAGATAGTACCATTTTTCTAAGAGGGTTTGAGGACTTGGAGTAAGATTTACAAAAATGTCCAAGAGACCCTATCATGATGTAAAAAAAATAAACAAAAAATACTGCAACAAACTGGCCCTATTTTGCTGCTTTTGATGGAGTGCCAGCCTATCTCTGGTGCATTGTTAAAATAATGCCCATTCAGGTGCATCGTACTAAATCACTTTTTCAATTCTAAAAGGAAGAATTAATGGTGTACAACTAATACCAAGCACTGTAAGAAATGCAAATATTTTTTAATCAATCAAGAGAGTATTATTTTTTTAAACAAGAGGTAGCCAATTGTTGTCTCCCTGCCTGCTCCCATACAGATCCAAGATAAACAGTCATCATGCCGGAGCAGAGCAACGACTATCGCGTGGTGGTGTTCGGCGCCGGAGGTGTGGGGAAGAGCTCCCTGGTTCTCCGCTTCGTCAAGGGGACCTTCCGCGACAGCTACATCCCCACCGTGGAGGACACATACAGACAGGTGATTAGCTGCGACAAGAGCATCTGCACGCTCCAGATCACAGACACCACAGGCAGCCACCAGTTCCCCGCCATGCAGCGTCTGTCCATCTCCAAGGGCCACGCCTTCATCCTGGTCTACTCTGTCACCAGCCGTCAGTCTCTGGAGGAGCTCAAGCCCATCTATGAGCAGGTGTGTCAGATCAAGGGCGAAGTGGAGACTTGTCCCATCATGCTGGTGGGCAACAAGTGCGACGAGACGTCGGCGCGCGAGGTGGAGACCACGGATGGCGACGCCACGTCCAAGAAGTGGAAGTGTGCCTTCATGGAGACGTCGGCCAAGACCAACCACAACGTCAAGGAGCTCTTCCAGGAGCTGCTCAACCTGGAGAAACGCAGGACTGTCAGCCTCCAGATCGACGGCAAATCGAAGCAGCAGAAACGCGCCGAGAAGCTCAAGGGCAAGTGTGTGGTCATGTGACGTGGACTTAAGGAGAAGGAGGTGGAAGTGCAGGAGACCCGAAAAATCTCAAAGGGACGAAGGGCAAGGAGCGAGGGAGAAACAAGGTTTGGAGGGGGTTCGGACTCTTGCCATGGGGCAGACTGTGCATCGTAAGACAAACTCCTGCAGACAAGCTAACATACCTGGAAGTTTACATCCAACAGAAAGAGTGGAACAAGGGTATGCCTACTACACTAAGATTTATTCAGCCTGACTCATTGTCACATCCAACAGCCAATCAAACAGAGCGGAAGAGGCCCCGTGAAGAAGATTTCTCCTTTTCAGCCACATACACAAAGAGACGCTTTGAATGAAATCATACTTATTCCAAGTTTGCAACCAAGAGGATTCTTTAATTGAACCTACTGTAGAATTACACCCGTTCGAGGTCTCAACACTAATCATCACCAGTGCTTGGCAACCTTCCCCTAGCCCCCAGAGATCCCTAACCTCAGAAAACCCCAGAGACAGACAGAGCTGAGCTAAACAGAGGCAGTCCGAGAGATGCATGGATCCCATAGCTGACATTTTAGAAACCACTAGATTTTTATGTCTGCAAAAACATTGACAGAAGCCAAGGAGTAAAATGGTGACCAGGAAAAGTATGTTTTAGAATGGAATCCAACTCATATTTTGCTCCCTAGATTATTGCTATACAGGAGCAGTACTCTTAGGAGCGGACGTGGCAGTTAAGTCAACCTGTCAGGCTGTCTGTTAGGTACTTACACAAAATACAAATGTTTTACTCTATTGTTTTTTTATTTCTATTTTTATAGTTTAGTATTTTTTTTTGTGAAGGTTATATTTTCTATTTATACTGTTTGAAGTTATGGCCAATGTATCCCCAATATCCCCAAGAGAAGTTATACATACATGGATTTATGGTCAGATCTGTACCATTGATGGTGGTGTGACGTGCATTTAGAAATATATGTTTTACCAATATTTATAGTGTTATAGTCCATTTGACAAGGAGAACTACAATTAACTACAATGGAAAAAGGCACTATAAACCTTTTAAGATTGTTTAGCTAAGACTATTCCTTAGTATTGAGACTAGTTTTTATCATAGATCATAGTTGTAGATTGCGTTGCAGTCGAATTGATATACATTGTTAGTTATCATTTGAGATGTTTTCGATAGACTTCTATCAGGGGCAATGGCAGAGGGAGATAGGAGCTTCACAGCAATATTACGTAGATAAACTGTGTGATTTGTGATGTCACTTCCTTTGGAGGTATTGGGTTGCCATTAAATTTATTTCCTTGTCACCACCATATTTATTACCATCATCATGCATTATATGCAAATGTGTATGTCTTGTGTCAACATAGCTTAAGGTTTTTCTTATTACATTTTTATAATAGGAATGATATATTACCATAAATTGGAGGAAGACAATTTAAAATAGGAAATAAGCATAGATTCAATTTTTCAACTAATCAAAATTTCATTGCTCCTAGAAAACATGAAGTGTAAACATAACATGTCTGTGTCGACAACTTGTCTTATCTTTTTCAAAATAAGGTACTGTCACAAAATGGCAGAGCAAACATATAACACTATATACTGGCAGTTGTGGTATTTATCAGTGTGTTATGATAAAGACAGAATGAGAGTTAAACATATTAAAATATCCCTCACACGGAAAGCAAATGTGTCTAGCTGACTTTATCCATTTCAGTAGACCTGTGTCACGTATGTACACATTGAACATATATCTGTTTCATCCATTTTATTTTGGAGAATCATACTCAATATGTAACTGTGTATTTTACATTATATTTATTGTTAAAACCTTGGCAGACAATTGAAATGAAAGGAATGGCATGTGTGTAGATATTTTCAGTACGGCGGGGTGTTACTATAAGCAGTGCGTTCTGGGTTCATAGTTAGCTTGTATTGCTGCCACTGGCTAGCTTTGTATACAGAGCAAGTGAGTAGAGAAACTAAGATATTGGACAAGTCAATAATGTTGTTAAATCGAGTTAGATAGGTTTATGCAAATAGGGTCATCCAAAGTAACTAGAGGATGACAGTTCAAATACCTTCCTTACATAAATTAAGTGGATCATCTGGAGTACAGTAAAACATCATTAGTGAAGTGTAACGTGGGTTAGGAAAGTGTAACGTGGGTTAGGAAAGTGTAACGTGGGTTAGGAAAGTGTTACATGGGTTAGGAAAGTGTTACGTGGGTTAGGAAAGTGTTACGTGGGTTAGGAAAGTGTTACGTGGGTTAGGGAAGTGTAACGTGGGTTAGGAAAGTGTAACGTGGGTTAGGAAAGTGTAACGTGGGTTAGGAAAGTGTAACGTGGGTTAGGAAAGTGTTACGTGGGTTAGGAAAGTGTAACGTGGGTTAGGAAAGTGTAACGTGGGTTAGGAAAGTGTTACGTGGGTTAGGAAAGTGTTACGTGGGTTAGGAAAGTGTAACGTGGGTTAGGAAAGTGTAACGTGGGTTAGGAAAGTGTTACGTGGGTTAGGAAAGTGTAACGTGGGTTAGGAAAGTGTTACGTGGGTTAGGAAAGTGTTACGTGCGTTAGGAAAGTGCTTCAAGACCAATGCTACAAGAATTCAAGCCTATTTTCAGTCGACTTCAAAGCCAGAATTATTGAATTTCATACTTAACACTGTTTTAATCAAATGCCTGTATAGACATCATGTGTGCCTACATGTTTATATTTAATTGTATATATTGAGTCACAAGAATAAAGGAAATTATGCATTTAACACGGCACTTGTCCTTTTATTAAACCCTATTTTTGTACATGTTTTTTGACTTGATATGAAAATGAATGTTTCATGCATGAGTATGAACGCTACGCTATTGGAATACTACACCATTGACCTCAATCTCATGGAAGCAAATGTTCATTGCTAGTGCCAATATTCTACAGCTTACAGGCAGACTAAGTCAATAAAATAGGATAATATGTAAAAAATGTTTTATTTAAACTGGGGCAAGAGGCACTGAAATACCATTATTAATCACTGATTCCGTGAAACATGAACTGACCTAGACAATACAGTATCTATCAAAGCAACTTGATAGGGACATTCTTTTTAAAATGTTTACCTTTATTTCACTAGGCAAGTCAGTTCAGAACAATTTCTTATTTTCAATGGCAGCCTAGGAACAGTGGGTTAACTGCCTTGTTCAGGGGCAGAAAGACAGATTTTTACCTTTTCAGCTCAAGGATTCAATATTGTAACCATTCGGTTACGAGTCTGCTCTAACCACTAGGCTACCTGCCGTCCTTTTAAGTAATAGAAGCTTTCTGTCGCTCTCTGTAAAGTGCAACCTTTGAATATCACTCCCTCAGTTTTATTTTTATTTTTACCTGACCTCACTTGGGAAAAGCTCTACTGTTGACTTAGATTTGAGTTCATCATGCTGTTCTCAAAGTTTATCATACTGTTCTCAAACTACCAGCATCTCAGAGTACAAAGTGCTAATCTCTGGGCCATGTCATCCCATGTCCATATAAATCTTATTCATTATGATATCAAAGGCCAAACACTGATTCTAGATCAACACTCATCCTCTGAGATTTATTTAACCTTTATTTAACTAGGCAAGTCAGTTAAGAACAAATTCTTATTTTCAATGACGGCCTAGGAACAGTGGGTTAACTGCCTGTTCAGGGGCAGAACGACAGATTTGTACCTTGTCAGCTCGCAACCTTCCGATTACTAGCCCAACGCTCTAACCACTAGGCTACCCTGCGCCCCAGATGCTTTATGAATATGGACCTTGAACCTTGTGGAGATATCTCCATACTTCTTACCGCTCTCCCAAACCATGTTACCAGCGGTCAGATGATGACCAGCTAGCCATTTTCCTGCGTGTCCCCAATTGAAAGAGGCAGTTAATTACCGTACTGCATTTAGCCCTGGGAACAGGAGGAGAGCAAAAGACACTAAAGGGAGCAGGCAGCAGGAACAGCTGCAGTATTGCCATGGTTTGGTTGGATTGTGTGTGTGTGTGTGCGTTTGTGTGTGTGTGTGTGTGTGTGTGTGTGTGTGTGTGTGTGTGTGTGTGTGTGTGTGTGTGTGTGTGTGTGTGTGTGTGTGTGTGTGTGTGTGTGTGTGGACATGTTTAACTATTCTTGGGACCAGAAGTCACCACAAGAATAGTAAACAAACCACAATTTGACCAACTGGGGGAATTTTATTAGTCCCCAAGAGGTCAAATGGTATTTCTAGGGGGTTTAAGGTTAAGGTTAGAATTAATGTTAGGGTTGGAATTACATTAAGGTTTGGTTGTTAGGAGCTAGTGGTTAGGAGCTAGGGTTCATTTTAGGGTTAGGAGCTAGGGTTAGGGTTAGGGTTAAGGTTAGGTTTTTGGGTTAAGGTTAGGGTTATGGTTAGGGTAAGAGTACGGGTTAGGGTTAGGGGTTGGGGAAAATAGAATTTTGAATCGGACTGAATTGTGTGTCCCCACAAGGTTAGCTGTACAATTTAGTTTGTGTATGTGTGTGTGTGTGTGTGTGTGTGTGTGTGTGTGTGTGTGTGTGTGTGTGTGTGTGTGTGTGTGTGTGTGTGTGTGTAATCAGAGAGCGAGGCTCATTACGGCAAAGTGAAGTGCCTATGAGGATATAATGGAACACCTGCCAGCACCAAGTGCTTATGCCTGTATTGTGGTGGCCGCTTGGCAGGCAGAATGGGCCACTTTATGATGGGGAAATGCTAATGCTATGCTAACCCTCTCAGATGGCTCAATATAAGCAATTTGCTGCAGTACGGTAGGTTCTCAGTGTGTCCTGATGAAGGGAGAGGAATGAGTGTGTAATACTGAAATGGTTGTCTATCTGGTTCTACATGCCCTTGAAAGGAATTGAATGGAACAGCCTTACGAAATGGCTAAATTCACAGTCATTCCAACGTACAACTAACAGAAAAAACATGCTCAATTCAAGATCTATGTATGGCGTTATACTATCTGAAAATGTCAATCTAAAACGGAATACATCACTTCCACATCTCAGCTGTTCAAATCAACTCAGGTACACTGACTCACCATGATTTGATTGTAGTCACATGACCATTTCCTGCCCATGTCTGCAACTGTCTGGTGTCGAGTGTCTCAAACAACAGTCTGGTGTCTAGTATCTCAAACTGTGTTGTGTCTAGTGTCTCAAGCTGTCTGTTGTCTAGTGTCTCAAACTGTCTGGTGTCTAGTGTCTCAAACTGTCTGGTGTCTAATGTCTGTGTTTATTTTCTCACCACGGTGAACCAGTCTGCGTGCCATCTGTTCCACTGGATGTCATAAGGTGTCTGGTGTCCAGTGCCTCAAATGACTTAAATGTAAATGTAAATGTAAATGTCTCAAACAACAGTCTGGTGTCTAGTTCCTCAAACTGTCTGGTGTCCAGTGCCTCAAACTGTCTGGTGTCCAGTGCCTCAAACTGTCTGGTGTCCAGTGCCTCAAACTGTCTGGTGTCTAGTGTCTCAAACAACAGTCTGGTGTCTAGTTCCTCAAACTGTCTGGTGTCTAATGTCTCAAACAACAGTCTGGTGTCTAGTTCCTCAAACTGTCTGGTGTCTAATGTCTCAAACTGTCTGGTGTCCAGTGCCTCAAACTGTCTGGTGTCCAGTGTCTCAAACAACAGTCTGTTGTCTAGTGTCTCAAACAATAGCCTGGTGTCTAGTGTCTCAAACAACAGCCTGGTGTCTCAAGTGTCAGTGATGTATATCTCCAGATGCTTGTCTGGCCACTCGGGTATGTCAAAGCAATGAGACGAGCGTTTGATCATTTTTTGCCTTTCTTCACTCACTCCCGTTTAATTTGATTTGAATAATTCAAGGCAGAGACTGTTTCCCTCCATGGTTGTGTCAGTAGATGACTGTGTCAGTGAATACTGAATCATAAGCCTGCATGTATTGACCTTCAGTGATTGTGAATGAAGGTGAGATTTATTTAGGCTATATTTACTTGTTCTCCTGGGGGGGGGTTCCTGTTATCAAAATGTCCGCTACGCCTTTTATGTCCGCTACGCCTATAACGTTTTGTTATAAGGAAGTTTTTATTGCTTTTGATGTTGGCTCTAAAAAGCAGGAACCTTTATATTTGTGAAGCTGTTGAGGTTTAGTTTGAGATACATTTCAGCTCATTGATGGTACATTTTCTCATAAAGTCTAAGTTTATCATAGGTGAGTTGTTTACCTGCAATGCAAATAATCCTTCAAAATACTTTTAATTTTTAATTTTAATACAATTACTTTTTTAGAAATAGTTTTATTTTCATCTTTATTTAATCATGATAAATTTCCTTGAGGTTAAAAACCTATTTTCCAAGGAGACCTGGCAATATATAGAAGGAGAATACAGCATAAAATACAGTGTACATGGCATCAATTATCTTGACACATGGCTGAGATGAGATCAGATTACCAAACAACCCTATGTTGTCTACAGATGATCAGCTGTGAGCTCTGACGTCCCAGCCATAGCACTCGGCTGAAATCGCTGTTGCTCATTTCTGAATCCTGCCCACTCTGGCTGTTGCACAGGCAGCGCTAGCTAGCACGCTCACAGGCGTACAAGGCAGCCAGTGGGACCAAGGGCGAGGCCAAACCCAGGTGGAGATTAAGAATGACCATGGAGACCAGTGTGTCCATGCTTCTTGCAGCTCAGAGGGAGAAAGTCATTGGGTAATGTCAGCGGGAGGAGGGCTAGTGACTCAGCCGGTGGTCACTGGTCACACACCCAAACACCCAAAAATGCTGCTAGTTGGCAGATGGTCTCAACATGTTATTGCCTTTCTTGAAGCCCCAGAGGAACAGAGGCAAAGCTAATAGATAAAAGCTAGCCATGCAACTCGTCGGAAGATGGTCTAGGAATTTATAATATTTCTTTGACTCTCGTCATATATTCTCTATGCTGAAAAAAAGAAGAATTACTACAAAGGAACCTTGTATTGGCCCTGTCTGACAGTCAGATGCTCTCCTTTGTGTGATGGAAAACAGCTTGAATCTATGCTAATCGCACAGCGAGCTGGTTTACTGCTGGGTTACTGCAGTCTAGTGTATCTGTATAATTCCAGCCACAAAGTAAAGTGATATTTCTCAAACGCTTTAAAAAGATTTGTCAGGGGATTGAGCCCACCCCATTCCTGTGTTAGGACTAACACAAAAATAGAGCAGAGAGCCTGTGACAATCTTCCTCGTTAACTCTTTAATTAGCCTACACAAGGCAATGCCCACAACAAAAATACATATTTTGTTTTACTTCTTAAATGGTGCAATTGAATACACTTTAAGCAATTCACTTATGTAGTAGAGGCACATTGATACAGTACAACCTCAGCAACCGTCTGAAATGGACATTGCCTTTCAATGAGATGCATATTGTGGGTGGCATATTGTGGGTGGCATATTGTGGGTGGCATATTGTGGGTGGCATATTGATCGGCATATTGATCGGCATATTGATCGGCTTCTGAGTTTAAAGCCGAAATAGCAGTCTTTCTGTGGATGTGATATGAGTATGTGGGAGAGGCTTAATTGTTTCACTCGTTATGGTAGGCAGGCTACCGTCTCATTCTACTTTAAGCATCTGAAGAAACCCAAGGGGATAGCAGCAGTACGGTGTGTGAGCTGTAAGCGTACATCACAAGCAAAGTGACGTCACAGGTACATATCCACAGCTGCAATTGATCATTTCACTCAGGTATTAGGGGCGGCAGGTAGATGTGGAAGACATCTATATGTGGAAGACACCTTTTAGTTGTACAACTGACTAGGTATCCCCTACAGCAGTGGTTCCCAAACTTTTATAGTCCCGTACCCCTTGAAACATTCAACCTCCAGCTGTGTAACCCCTCTAGCACCAGGGTCAGTGCACTCTCAATTGTTGTTTTTGCCATCATTGTAAGCCTGCCACACACAGACTATACAATAAATGTATTAAACATAAGAATGAGTGTGAGTTTTTGTCACAACCTGGCTCGTGGGAAGTGACAAATAGCTCTTATAGGACCAGGGCACAAATAATAATATAATAATAATCAATAATTTTGCTCTTATTTAACCATCTTACATATAAAACAAAAAATTGTGAATATCTCCCCATAGGTTAATGAGAAAGGTGTGCTTGAAAGGGTGCACATAACTCTGCAATATTGTATTGGAGAGAGTCTCAGTCTTAAATCATTTTCCACACACAGTCTGTACCTGTATTTAGTTTTCATGCTAGTGAGGGCTGAGAATCCACTCTCACATAGGTACGTGGTTGCAAAGGGAATCAGTGTCTTAACAGCGCGATTTTCCAAGGCAGGATACTCTGAGCACAGCCCTATCCAGAAATCTGTCAGTGGCTTCTGATTAAATAGAATTTTCACAGAACCGCTTGTTGTAATTTCGATGAGGCTGTGGACTGGAGGTGGACATGAAAGGGATAACAAATCCAGTTGTTGGTGTCATCTGTTTCGGGATATTACCTGTGTTATTTCGTAACCAACTCACTCAAGTGCTTCACTATATCATATTTGACATTGTCTGTAAGCTTGAGTTCATTTGCACACAAAAAAATCATACAATGATGGGAAGACCTGTCTGTTGTCCTTGTTAATACAGACAGAGAAGAGCTCCAGCTTCTTAATCATAGCCACAATTTTGTCCCACACATTGAATATAGTTGCGGAGAGTCCCTGTAACCCTAGATTCAGATCATTCAGGTGAGAAAAAACATCACCCAGATAGGCCAGTCGTGTGAGAAACTCATCATCATGCAAGTGGTCAGACAAGTGAAAATTATGGTCAGTGAAGAAAACTTTAAACTCGTCTCTCAAAAAAGAAAGTGTCAATACTTAGCCCCTTGATGACCAGCGCACTTCTTTATGTTGTAAAAGCGTTACATGGCCGCTGCCCAAATCATTGCATAGTGCAGAAAATACACAAGAGTTCATGGGCCTTGCTTTACCAAAGTTAACCATTTTCACTGTAGTATCCAAAACATCTTTCAAGCTGTCAGGCATTCCCTTGGCAGCAAAAGCCTCTCGGTGGATGCTGCAGTGTACCCAAGTGGTGTTGGGAGCAACTGCTTGCGCACGTGCGTTACCACTCCACTATGTCTCCCTGTCATGGCTTTTGCTCCATCAGTACAGATACCAATATGAACAGCAGCTACGTTTGGCTACATACAGACCGTTAGTGGAATTCCCGTGAGAGAGCAATGGTTAATGTGATTGGATGTTAATTATTCGATTTTTGGCAGTGAAACGAGGTTACTCAGGCGAGAAAAAAACTCACCCAAATCTATAGCCCCGACGGAAAATATAAATGGACTGTTTGAAATGTTTATATTTTTTTTATTTTGAATCACATTGTTATTTGGCGTATCCCCGACGGCATTGCGTGTACCCCTGGGTGGGAATACCTACCCAACAATAGTGGTCTGCCCAACGCATCACCGGGGGCAAACTACCAGCCCTCCTGTACACCTACATGCACCCGATGTCACAGGAATGCCAAAAAGATAGTAAAGGTCATGGCCTGTTCACCCCGCTATCATCCAGAAGGCGAGGTCAGTACAGGTGCATCAAAGCTGGGACCGAGAGACTGAAAAACAGCTTCTATCTTTAAGGCCATCAGACTGTTAAACAGCCATCACTAGCCAGCTTACACCTGGTTCCGTAACCCTGCACCTTAGAGGCTCCTGCCCTATATACATAGACTTGGAATCACTGGCCACTTTTAATAATGGAGCACTTCTCACTTTAATAATGTTTACATACTTCTTTACTCATCTCATATGTATATACTGTATTCTATTCTACTGTATTTTAGTCAATGCCACCCGACATTGCTCAATCTAATATTTATCTATTTCTTAATTATTTTACTTTTAGATTTGTGTGTATTGTTGTGAATCGTTTTTTTTTTTTTTACATACTACTGCACTGTTAGATACTACTGCACTGTTGGAACTAGGAACACAAGCATTTTGCTACACCCGCAATAACATCTGCTAAATATGTGTATGTGACCAATAAAACTTCATTTGATTTCATGTCCTATGGTACAAGCATAATAACTCTTCAAGCTCCCCTAAGGACTACTGGGTATATCTGACTTTTCTTTTGTAGACAGCTACAAGTATTTGGAGAACAGAAAAATAAGTCACCTGCTGTTCTCTAAAACCTTTTCCCGATCACGTCTGTAACCTTGTTCAGCTTCTCTCATATGGCTTGTCACTGATCAATAAGTCCTACTGGACTAGAAAAGTGTCTCCATAGCTCAGCTTTTAATGGCCTCTATTTCTCAACCTGTCACTCAAGCTTAGGCCAGATGTGAGGAGTCAGCTTGAGATTCTGATGTCCCGCAAGGGTCGGTGTTGGAACCAATTCTTTTTGCAAAAAGATATGTATTCTCTTGGCCAGATCATCAAGTGATGGAGGTGCATTCCATTGTTGCATGTCTACATCCAAATAGCCTTTTCAATCTGGTGCTTTGAATATAGGTCACTGTTTGAAAAAGTTCCAGAACAAAGCTTGGACTGCCGATTCAAATGAGCAGACAAATAGAGACAAATTGATTGATATGATAGACTGTTCAGATGACTGTTCCAACAACAGCCCTATTATTATAACTAAGTACATATTCCTCTTTATGATAACCTAAAAAGAGATGCTTGAAAATATGAAAAAAAAACAAGGAAACAGATGGCAGACTGAGCATGCTTCACTGTCAATAAGCACTGGTTTTAACTGAGAGATAAGTGAATTTAGACTGAACCTGTTCCCGAGGATCGACTGAGTGGGCCGGAAAAACATTGTTATTCTGTGGGAGTCATTATCTATTTCTTTCTCTCTAGTCTCTTTTAAATGTTGAACACAGGAGACCTCTAAAATGGCTTGCATGGGATATTAACCTAAGGAAAGAGAAAAAGAGTGCCCCTCTTCTCTTCAGCTGGCTATTTATATATCGCGCGTCTACAGTAGCGGCCCAGCGGGTTCTGGGCTTTGGCCTTGGGGCTGAAACAATGCACATACACATCACCCCCTCCACAAATAAACTCATCACTGGCCTCCGTGTGTATTCCAAACCCCTGTCCTGCTTCTGGTCAGCTCAGATAAAGAACGGATCAGAACGAGAGTCTATCTCTGGCTTTAGAACAACATAGACAGGGAACACAATGGATAGCTGTCAAAGCACCTGACATCCCTGCCCGCTCGATTGCGTCACTCTTTAATTGCCAGAGCAACACCGATGGCAAGGTGATAATTTTATCTGGTGTGATGCACGCTGTGGCATACTGTACGAGCACAGATCACCGGGTATCGACACTGCAGACCAGGGCCAGCGCAATTTAAAATGATACCCGTCCATTCAGAAAATCAACAGCATTCAGTCCATGACAATAGAGTTCATGTTATTGGTAGTCCTACTAGTTATTTGTGTTCTTTCATAGGAAGGAGTAAAAGGAGTGCCATTTCACATAATGACGACAGTAGCAGAAATATTGTTTGCTGGCATGTTTCTCATGATTGTGGTTATTATTAAGTAGCTTATTAGGCCAGTAATAACAGACTACCATTATCATTTGGGTTGGAAAAAGAAGTGAATTCATTGACTGGTATAAGGACAACGTTTGGATAACTGTGATAGTTTTTACATAATGATGTAGCCCTGGGCTACTGTACAGTACTTCATTGAAATTCTGAAAGCACAGCCTGGCATCATGGAAATTCGTAAGATTTGGCATGTAAATTTGTTTCTCTCTATTTAATATATCTACATTATGAATGAAAAATATAGCTTGTACAATATCAAATTAATTAGAGGACTTATAGTATCCGTATCATATGTCTCACGCGTTCGTACAATATCATACGGATTGGATGACGTAACTGAGGGAGAAAGTACAGTATTACACATCTTTCTCTGAGACCAGGCTTCTTGTTGAGCAATAATAACAGAGGAGTTACACAGACATAATTTATGTTACTAGTTAGGAGAACTAACCACAAAGGTTAGGAGAATGTACATAGCAGGTTAGGTGAATTAGATTAAAGTTACAAAAGGGGTTAGAGGAAGGGTTAGTGAAGATGTTACAGTTCTATGTCCCCCTGATGCGACCTGAACACACAACCTTTGGATTGCTAGATAGTCGTGGTACACATCTTTAAAAAAAAAAATAATTTAACTAAGCAAGTCAGTTAAGAACAAATTCTTATTTACAATGATGGCCTACCCCGGCCAAACCCGGATGACGCTGGGCCAATTGTGCACCGCCCTATGGGACTCCCAATCACAGCCGGTTGTGATACAGCCTGGAATCGAACCAGGGACTGCAGTGAAGCCTCAAGCACTGAGATGCAATGCCTTAGACCGCTGCACCACTCGGGAGCCACCCCAGTGAGTCCAGTCTCGAAAGCAATGTCCATCTGTAGTAGCCTACATGAATAGCCCATTTTTGGACAGCTTTTTTCCATCTACGCAACATTGCAAAAATCAGAAACTTTCTGTCCAAAAATGATGCAGAAAAATTAATCCATGCCTTTGTTACTTCTAGGTTAGACTACTGCGATGCTCTACTTTCCGGCTACCCAGATAAAGCACTAAATAAACTTCAGTTAGTGCTAAATACGGCTGCTAGAATCCTGACTAGAACCCCAAAATGTGATCATATTACTCCAGTGCTAGCCTCCCTACACTGGCTTCCTGTCAAGGCAAGAGCTGATTTCAAGGTTTTACTGTAAACCCATTTTTATGGAATGGTCTGCCTACCCATGTGAGAGACGCAAACTTGGTCTCAACCTTTAAGTCTTTACTGAAGACTCATCTCTTCAGTGGGTCATATGATTGAGTGTAGTCTGGCCCAGGAGTGTGAAGGTGAACGGAATGGCTCTGGAGCAACAAACTGCCCTTGCTGTCTCTGCCTGGCCGGTTCCCCTCTTTCCACTGGGATTCTCTGCCTCTAACCCTATTACAGGGGCTGAGTCACTGGCTTACTGGTGCTCTTTCATACCGTCCCTAGGAGGGGTGCATCACTTGAGTGGGTTGAGTCACTGATGTGATCTTCCTGTCTGGGTTGTCGCCCCCCCCTTGGGTTGTGTCGTGGCGGAGATCTTTGTGGGCTATACTCGGCCTTGTCTCAGGATGGTAAATTGGTGGTTGAAGATATCCCTCTAGTGGTGTGGGGGCTGTGCTTTGGCAAAGTGGGTGGAATTATATCCTTCCTGTTTGACCCTGTCCGGGGCCACAGTGTCTCCTGACCCCTCCTGTCTCAGCCTCCAGTATTTATGCTGCAGTAGTTTATGTGTCGGGGGGCTAGGGTCAGTTTGTTATATCTGGAGTACTTCTCCTGTCTTATCCGGTGTCCTGTGTGAATTTAAGTATGCTCTCTCTAATTCTCTCTTTCTCTCTTTCTTTCTCTCTCTCGGAGGACCTGAGCCCTAGGACCATGCCTCAGGACTACCGAGCATGATGACTCCTTGCTGTCTCCAGTCCACCTGGTCGTGCTGCTGCTCCAGTTTCAACTGTTCTGCCTGCGGCTATGGAATCCTGACCTGTTCACCGGATGTGCTAACTGTCCCAGACCTGCTGTTTTCAACTCTCTAGAGACAGCATGAGTGGTAGAGATACTCTTAATGATCGGCTATGAAAAGCCAACTGACATTTACTCCTGAAGGGCTGACTTGCTGCACCCTCAACAACTACTGTGATTATTATTATTTGACCATGCTGGTCATTTATGAACATTTGAACATCTTGGCCATGTTCTGTTATAATCTCCACCGGCACAGCCAGAAGAGGACTGGCCACCCCTCATAGCCTGGTTCCTCTCTAGGTTTCTTCCTAGATTTTGGCCTTTCTAGGGAGTTTTTCCTAGCCACCGTGCTTCTACACCTGCATTGCTTGCTGTTTGGAGTTTTAGGCTGGGTTACTGTACAGCATTTTGAGATATCAGCTGATGTACAAAGGGCTATATAAATAAATTTGATTTGAAATTTGATCATACAACTAAATCAGATAAATTATTGCTAGCTATATACCTAGATTTTTTTCCACAGCAAACTTGAAACATTGATTAATTATTTGCTGCTTATACAGTAAAGTGTGTTCTCTTCATTGTGTTTATTTCCTAATAGTTTGCCCTTCCCTCCCCCCTTAATGTTTCCTTCCCTACCTCCCTTATTCTCTCTTTCTCTCCCTCGCTCTTTCTATTCCCTGAGTGGATGCAATAATGATGATACATCCAAGAACTCCTGGTGCTCCTGTGTGAGAGGGAGAGAGAGAGAGAGAGAGAGAGGTTTGGTTGTCATGGGGATGTCAGCGAATGGAGACGACCGGCTACACCGTGACTCATACTGTTTGCATCGGCTTCACTTGAAACCAGCGAATGGAGAGGGAATGTCATACACCTGGACCCGGATTGTCTTTTACAACATGTTTTGCATTTCATTACCATATTTATGAGCCACCTATATAGAGGTTAAATGACCCCTGTCTCTCAGTGTGAGACTGAATAAATTCAAAGTTTGGTTTTAATGACAGACTCTGGTTTCTCGTCGGGGGGGGGTTGTTGTTGTGGCTTTCATAAACAACACATTCTGTCCTCTTGTTGAACATGTCTCTCGAATCGTTAGAGATTAATTCATGCTTGCATTAGCAATAACATCTATGAATGTGAATGAGTTTTCTCTAATTTCTCTACAGCACGACAGTGCATCTTGTGTCTCATATTTGTCACATATGCACGTGACAACTGGTACCACATTCTTTTTAAAAACATAGTATTCTTTTATTTTTTTCAGTCGGGTGAATTGAGAAAAAGTGTGATTTCATACAAACTGGGACTGCTTAATGCCAATGTGTTTATTTCTTGGTGTGACAAGGGAAAATCTAAACTATTGCTACTAAGCCCTTGCAGAGAAACCACATCCCTTCATAGAGGGGGGCATAGCAAGCTTCAAACAGGAAGCTCATCCCACAAAGTACACAGTAATGGCCGAGATCCTTTAAATGTGTAAATTTGGATAGTCACGCTTGCTAGAGCCATGCATTGCGGAGTATTTGAATTAGGTTCAGCTTATTCCAAATTTGGTCCCGCCCTGTTCATGTCCTTTGCCCATGCTAGCATCGCCCAATGGTCCCCCCGCCCACTTCCAACATTGATAATGAACAGGCTTCTGTTGTTTCATTAAGGGATAATGCTCTCGAAGTCGGTGTTAAACCGTGCCAAAATATCCTCCAAACACCGGCTTCGAGGGCATTATCACTTTTATACAACAGGTTACCAACATATTCAAATAATGATTGACATATTTTCATTAAAAATGTTATTCTGATTAATTTATTCATACAATTTTATCCTTCCGCGAGATATGGTCCCGAAACAAATCTAGGTTTGATACCCAAGCCGGCTGGTCGTTTGTTCTATCGGTTTGGTTGCTATGGACGCAACCCAGTCGTTCGTTCTAAATGTTCCATTGCCATACTGGCTGGCAAAGTTCTTATCTCTTGCTTGCTAGCTAGTCAACTACGGCTAACTTACAGTCACGTCAAAAAAGCGCAGCCAGAATAACTAATGAGGCGCGATTTTGCCTGGCAGAGAAAATGTGCTCACTCGTCAGGACACTGTTGTTCAGAGGAGCTAGCCAACAACACAGCTAACACAGTCACTTCAAACGGAAGCTAGAAAGACTGCAAACTAGCTGCACTTACATTTACATTTAAGTCATTTAGCAGACGCTCTTATCCAGAGCGACTTACAAATTGGTGAATACACCTTCTGACATCCAGTGGAACAGCCACTTTACAATAGTGCATCTAAATCATTTAAGGGGGGGGGGGGGTGAGAAGGATTACTCATTTTATTTGACCTTTTTTCAGTTTACATTTCTATGTATATATCCATAAAAATGATGCCAGCTGATTCATGAATTTGACTGGCAGACTGCCTGTCTGTCTTGTACCGACTCCCGACACGTTCATTACTATGGGACAGCTGGAGATCGAATTTCAATATTGAAACAATGTTGTAAATGTCGGAGAGACAGAGAGCAAGGTTTATACAAATCTCCATCTTTATAGTGGAGATTAAGTTTATAAATTGCCTGGCTGGGCTGATGAGACAGGGTCATATAGAACAGGGTAAATAGGCATTTTAATATCATACATTAGATTTAGCCGGTGGTAATTTATGGAATAGAAACTGTCTGGAATGCGGTTATAACACATCAGCATTCAGGATTAGACCCACCCATTGTATAATTGCCCACAACTTGCTATGTGGATCTCTTGTGTGAGATCTGTGACCACTGTCACGTTCATATGCAATCTGAGTTATCGGAAGCTCTTAGTTCCCAGTGGGAGATTTCACTTGAACGACCCTCCAAATCGGAATTACAAGTGGGAATCTGAGAAAATGTTGTTACCTTGAGTTGCGTTGTTTTACTGCCAACCTTCTACTTTTTCAACCAATGACAACAAATGTTTTACCATTACAAACGTAGCAATATGGAGAATGTAGCTACTCTGATCATAAGTCAATGTTAAGCAAGCTAGCTAACTGTACTTTTAGCAGTATTAGCTAGCTTATCAAGCTCGGTAATTGTTGTCTTTTTTTCTGTTTTGATGTTAAGGTTATGAAACTGTCATCACTAAATTGTGATGTAAATGTGCATATTATGAACAAAATAAACACCAAAAAGTTGCCAATTTTATGTTGACATTTTGTTGTCTTGCTTTACCAACCATAGCTAGCTAAAGTAGGACATCGTGGAATAGCTCAAGTGGGGCAATCTTATAGGTTTTTCCAATGGAGGAAAGACATTCAATCACATTAGGACTCCTGTTCTTGCAGTACTGTTATGCTGTTCAAATGACATGTATTCTAGAGTACAATGGTACTGTACCAAACAGAACTATAGTAGGGTGAATTCGCGTTTTTTTTATATATTTTTTTTTACACGTTTTGCATTTCCGTCTTCTGTAACCTCTTTCGACATCTATCCAACATATTATACTAACACATGATACATTTCTGATACATTTATTATCAAGATGATAACGTAACAAAAAAGTGTGAATTTAATTAGGACTATAATAATGGTGTCCCAGTTTATCTAACCTGATGTCCCAGTTTACCAAACGTGAACTGAAAATATGGTTTTGGCTCAATGTGTGTGTAATGCCTCCTGTGAATATGATATAATAATTTGTCCCATTTGTGTGATTTAGGAAACATCTTGAATATTTCAGAAATGTTTTCTTGGGCTAATATGTTGAAAAGATGTCAAAAGAGGATACAGAAGATGGAAATGCAAAACGTGTAAAAAAATGTATTTTAAAAAACCCGAATTCACCCTACTATAGTTCTGTTTGGTACAGTACCATTGTACTCTGGAATACATGTCATTTGAACAGCGTAACAGTACTGCAAGAACAGGAGTTTGGCCTGGTGGGAGTCTGTCAACATGCCCTTGAGCAGGGCATTGACCCTGGATGCTTTCGTGTGTCGCTCTGAATGGGAGTCTGTTGGATGACTGGTATGATGTAGTTGTTGAGCTGCTTCACTGTAAGTATATTGTATGTTTCGGATATAAAAAATATTATATATATATAAATACATATATGAATAAGTGTCCCACTTTTTCTGAATTCCCCCTACATGTTATACTGTATCTATGAGCAGTAACCTAGAGGTGTGGTCGTCTAACACACTAAGAGTAGTCTTGACATATGGATAATTACACTGCTTGCTCTGGGAGTGTTAGTGTTGCCAGCGCCTCTCTAACATTGCCTTGCCCTGAGAGAACTCTTTCATATCTAATTGTGCCCATTCATCGATATGTATCTCGTCTGCATGAACGTTGTTCGTTGTTCTCGTTAACACATCCACAGAGTGATTCATTAACGCTCCAATTGACTTCCCCAATTTTATTGATTACCCTTTTCTGGCAATTTGATTGAATAAGCTGATCAAACCCAGACTGAAGCTCCATCAGCATTGACCTTGATGTGTCTGGGCGGTCTTTTACGTTCTACAACATGGCAGAGAGGGTGACCTTTTAAAATAATGTCAACTGCCGCCTTGAGCTTTTGTCACAAGAAATGCCCATTGAAGGCACTGACGCCAGAGCTGTCAGTATCCCGTTGTTTGGAGAGCACAATGATAAAAACATATATACAGTGCCTTGCGAAAGTATTCGGCCCCGTTGAACTTTGCGACCTTTTGCCACATTTCAGGCTTCAAACATAAAGATATAAAACTGTATTTTTTTGTGAAGAATCAACAACAAGTGGGACACAATCATGAAGTGGAACGACATTTATTGGATATTTCAAACTTTTTTAACAAATCAAAAATGGAAAAATTGGGCGTGCAAAATTATTCAGCCCCCTTAAGTTAATACTTTGTAGGGCCACCTTTTGCTGCGATTACAGCTGTAAGTCGCTTGGGGTATGTCTCTATCAGTTTTGCACATCGAGAGACTGACATTTTTTCCCATTCCTCCTTGCAAAACAGCTCGAGCTCAGTGAGATTGGATGGAGAGCATTTGTGAACAGCAGTTTTCAGTTCTTTCCACAGATTCTCGATTGGATTCAGGTCTGGACCTTGACTTGGCCATTCTAACACCTGGATATGTTTATTTTTGAACCATTCCATTGTAGATTTTGCTTTATGTTTTGGATCATTGTCTTGTTGGAAGACAAATCTCCGTCCCAGTCTCAGGTCTTTTGCAGACTCCATCAGGTTTTCTTCCAGAATGGTCCTGTATTTGGCTCCATCCATCTTCCCATCAATTTTAACCATCTTCCCTGTCCCTGCTGAAGAAAAGCAGGCCCAAACCATGATGCTGCCACCACCATGTTTGACAGTGGGGATGGTGTGGTCAGGGTGATTAGCTTTGTTGCTTTTACGCCAAACATAACGTTTTGCATTGTTGCCAAAAAGTTCAATTTTGGTTTCATCTGACCAGAGCACCTTCTTCCACATGTTTGGTGTGTCTCCCAGGTGGCTTGTGGCAAACTTTAAACGACACTTTTTATGGATATCTTTAAGAAATGGCTTTCTTCTTGCCACTCTTCCATAAAGGCCAGATTTGTGCAATATACGACTGATTGTTGTCCTATGGACAGTCTCCCACCTCAGTTGTAGATCTCTGCAGTTCATCCAGAGTGATCATGGGCGTCTTGGCTGCATCTCTGATCAGTCTTCTCCTTGTATGAGCTGAAAGTTTAGAGGGACGGCCAGGTCTTGGTAGATTTGCAGTGGTCTGATACTCCTTCCATTTCAATATTATCGCTTGCACAGTGCTGCTTGGGATGTTTAAAGCTTGGGAAATCTTTTTGTATCCAAATCCGGCTTTAGACTTCTTCACAACAGTATCTCGGACCTGCCTGGTGTGTTCCTTGTTCTTCATGATGCTCTCTGCGCTTTTAACGGACCTCTGAGACTATCACAGTGCAGGTGCATTTATACGGAGACTTGATTACACACAGGTGGAATGTATTTATCATCATTAGTCATTTAGGTCAACATTGGATCATTCAGAGATCCTCACTGAACTTCTGGAGAGAGTTTGCTGCACTGAAAGTAAAGGGGCTGAATAATTTTGCACGCCGAATTTTTCAGTTTTTGATTTGTTAACAAAGTTTGAAATATCCAATAAATGTCGTTCCACTTCATGATTGTGTCCCACTTGTTGTTGATTCTTCACAAAAAAATACAGTTTTATATCTTTATGTTTGAAGCCTGAAATGTGGCAAAAGGTCGCAAAGTTCAACGGGGCCGAATACTTTCGCAAGGCACTGTATATATATATACACTACTGTAGTAAAATAAAGTGGAGTGGGCAGTCAAAAGCTAACAAAGAGAATGGGTGTTGGTACAGTTACCGTATTTAAAAAACTCCTCTTGTGTTAGACTCTGCTCTGCCACCAACATGGTGGAATACAAATAGACCAGGTTATGCACAGCCACATGCATATTTTGATAGTCCAATACTAAGCCAATTAACAAGAATGTTAGGCATTATTGCCTGTTAAGCATTATTACCTGTTGGGCATTATTACCTGTTAGGCATTATTACCTGTTAGACATTATTGCCTGTTAGACATTATTGCCTGTTAGACATTATTACCTGTTAGACATTATTACCTGTTAGACATTATTACCTGTTAGGCATTACTACCTGTTAGACATTATTACCTGTTAGACATTATTACCTGTTAGGAATTATTACCTGTTAGGAATTATTGCTTAGACATTATTGCCTGGTGTGCATTATTGCCTGTTAGACATTATTGCCTGGTGTGCATTATTACCTTTTAGACAGTATTACCTGTTAGACATTATTCCCTGTTAGACATTATTACCTGTTAGACATTATTGCCTGGTGTGCATTATTGCCTGCTAGACATTATTGCCTGTTAGACATTATTGCCTGTTAGACATTATTACCTGTTAGGAATTATTACTTAGACATTATTACCTGGTGTGCATTATTACCTGTTAAGCATGATTACCTCTTAGGCATTATTACCTGATAGACATTATTACCTGTTAGACATTACCTGTTAGGAATTATTACTTAGACATTATTACCTGGTGTGCATTATTACCTGTTAAGCATGATTACCTCTTAGGCATTATTACCTGATAGACATTATGACCCGCTAGGCTAAATGTATTACCTTGAGTTCAGCTGTTCACCTGTACTGTATCTTACCTCTATTCACAATTCATTATTCGGCTAGCTGTTAGAGTTCAGCCTAATAGAGACAGAGGATTATAATTCTTAATATAATTAGCAATAATAAATGCCTTATACCTGCAGAGTACCAGCATATGTTTCTGGAAAAAATCCAATTACCACTTCATTTTCTCCTACTGTGAACTCGCAAGTAATTACTTTGCATTTTAAGCCCCTCGGTGCTATTTAGGGAAGAAGGAAAATTAGCTTACTCTTCTTAGCCTCTGTATATTTACCACCATCTCCTCTTACGTTTGTCTTTAAAGGGGCAATTTGGGATTCAAACAACAACTTTTTGGGGGGCAGCTGAGGTATGGGGCTGGAGAAATGTAACCACTCTCAAATTCATAGACGGAGCTGTGGATACAAGGACTGACCATCCATAGGATCAAAATGATAGTTTCAACCCTATTTTGAAGCTATACGGTATTTATATTTGGGGTTCTGATTAAGTAAGACGATTGAAATAAAGCTCATTAAGCATTTATGTTATATTCTTCCAGAATCAATAGCTATGCGTAAATCATTAATTTAAAAGTCTAAAATGATGTCCCAATTGCAGATTGCTTCCTTTTTAAGGTTTATTTATAACCCTTTTCCTTTGCACGAGCTTTGCCACAGCCAATAACCAACAACATCAGAGAAAAGTGGCAGACTGGTAAGACATTCTTTTTCGATTGAAGTATGAAGCTATTTTTGGTCTTGGCAGCAGGCGTAGCGTGCTGGGATTTTAGATGGTGTTTGTTAATGAAAATTAGTGGGAGGTGCTTGAGAGCCCCAGCTGCCCCCATCGTGATGTCAATCTGCTCAACCGAGGGGTCTCTGGCTGAGAGCTCTCCTCATAACCGAGGGATCTCTGGCTGAGAGCTCTCCTCATAACCGAGGGGTCTCTGGCTGAGAGGGATCTCTGGCTGAGAGCTCTCCTCATAACTGGGGTCTCTGGCTGAGAGCTCTCCTCTGAGGGGTCTCTGGCTGAGAGCTCTCCTCATAACCGAGGGATCTCTGGCTGAGAGCTCTCCTCATAACCGAGGGATCTCTGGCTGAGAGCTCTCCTCATAACCGAGGGATCTCTGGCTGAGAGCTCTCCTCATAACCGAGGGTCTCTGGCTGAGAGCTCTCCTCATAACCGAGGGGTCTCTGGCTGAGAGCTCTCCTCATAACTGAGGGGTCTCTGGCTGAGAGCTCTCCTCATAACTGAGGGGTCTCTGGCTGAGAGCTCTCCTCATAACCGAGGGGTCTCTGGCTGAGAGCTCTCCTCATAACCGAGGGGTCTCTGGCTGAGAGCTCTCCTCATAACCGAGGGGTCTCTGGCTGAGAGCTCTCCTCATAACCGAGGGGTCTCTGGCTGAGAGCTCTCCTCATAACCGAGGTGTCTCTGGCTGAGAGCTCTACTCATAACCGAGGGGTCTCTGGCTGAGAGCTCTCCTCATAACTGAGGGGTCTCTGGCTGAGAGCTCTCCTCATAAGCTCTCCTCATAACCGAGGGGTCTCTGGCTGAGAGCTCTCCTCATAACCGAGGGGTCTCTGGCTGAGAGCTCTCCTCATAACCGAGGTGTCTCTGGCTGAGAGCTCTCCTCATTTCGGGGTCTCCTGGTATGGAATTTATTTTGTTGACAACGTTATCACCTGTCCTGCTCTACAGAATTCATGCTATAATAGCGTTATAACCCTTATAACATTATTAAAGCAGATACCTGGTATCTCATCCTCAACTTGATTGTGTTACTATGCTGAAGAAGTATTAGTTACAATGTTCCTGCACATCAATGTAAAACATGGACGACTTCATATCAGTCATCCCAAAACAAATATAGCTGCATGTTACCGAACCAAGCAGGGCTCAACAACATCTCTGAGAGAGAGAAGTCAGAGACAAACGTCTTCAATCCCAGGTTTGATAGAGCACATACATAATATATTTGGTACCATGCTGCCCAAATATCATCAATAAGTAATTCACCATGTGATTCACCATGTTTTCTCCTTTAAATACAATGTCATGCTTGTTATTGTAGCTCGGGGTTATAATCAGGACAATGCTTTATTCCTATCTGCGAAGCCCCGACTGCATCCTAAATGGCACCCTATTCCCTACATAGTGCACTACTTTTGACTAGAGCCCTTTGGCACCCTATTCCCTATATAGTCCACTACTTTTGACCAGAGCCCTATGGTACCCTATTCCCTATATAGTGCACTACATTTGACCAGAGCCCTTTGGCACCCTATTCCCTATATAGTGCACTACTTTTGACCAGAGCCCTATGGCACCCTATTCCCTATATAGTGCACTACTTTTGACCAGAGCCCTATGGCACCCTATTCCCTATATAGTGCACTACTTTTGACCAGAGCCCTTTGGCACCCTATTCCCTATATAGTGCATTACTTTTGACCAGAGCCCTATGGCACCCTATTCCCTATATAGTGCATTACTTTTGACCAGAGCCCTATGGCACCCTATTCCCTATATAGTGCACTACTTTTGACCAAAGCCCTATGGCACCCTATTCCCTACATAGTGCACTACTTTCGACTAGGGCTCTGGGACGCACAACTGATCGGAAATGTCAGGTCACCTGCTGGAGGCTTAGCTGAGAACTGTTGGAGATTTTGCCAGATTTTACCTGGCACCTGAAGCTACTCTCGCTGTTCATTTGATCTTGTGATTGGTGGGAGTGTGTGTTCAACATCATGTTCAGCTGCCATTGGTGTTTGATGAGACTCTTACTGCAGGGGAGCAACCAAGCCACCCATGTGTTTAGTATCATGAAATTATCATGTTCATATAGTGTCCAATATAGTATTATTTTACTGACCAAAATGTTAACACTTTTATTGAACTGTTTGTCATAAAAGTCCTATGTTTGTCATAAACTTGACATAACAAATATGTCTTGTCACTGAGTGTCAAGTGTCAAGACAGACATTTGTTATGTTTATGACAATATTGGGATGCTGTTAAGATGTACAGTTCAAATAAAGTGTTAACAAACAAATACCTAACCACTGAAATACCTAACCACTGAAATACCTAACCACTGAAATACCCAACCACTGAAATACCCAACCACTGAAATACCCAACCACTGAAATACCCAACCACTGAAATACCTAACCACTGAAATACATAACCACTGAAATACCTAACCACTGAAATACCTAACCACTGAAATACCTAACCACTGAAATACCTAACCACTGAAATACCTAAACACTGAAATACCTAACCACTGAAATACACTGAAATACCCACTGAAATACCTAACCACTGAAATACCCAGCCACTGAAATATCTAACCACTGAAATACCTAACCACTGAAATACCTAACCACTGAAATACCTAACCACTGAAATACCCAACCACTGAAATACCTAACCACTGAAATATCTAACCACTGAAATACCTAACCACTGAAATACCTAACCACTGAAATACCTAGCCACTGAAATACCTAGCCACTGAAATATCTAACCACTGAAATACCTAACCACTGAAATACCTAATCACTGTTCTTAATATAGTGGCTAGCTGGGTTTTATGTTTGTAACGTTTTAATACTATTTTGAGGCAGAGCTAAAACTTTTCAACCTTACTATTGCTTTCCGGGGCGTGAAACATGAATTACTTCCACATGCGGCGATGAGTAAGGCTCTCGTTGGCCTCGTGAAGGTCAAGGTCTCCGTCTAGCATCAGTAGTTATATGATGTGAACATGTTTAGTCAAACCAGCATTCTATACAAACAGTGGGTTTATCGCCACCAATCACAATAGTCACCCCATAATACATCATTGAATGAGACAGAATTATATTAGATTCTTAGAATGTTCTATTTCTGTATCTTATAATAGGACATTAATAACAGAGACATCGATAACCAGCTACAGCCTCCTAACCACTTACATTTCCCTAGGCATGTCATATTACGTAAGGGGTTAATTACTGAGTTTGTACAATTAGTTATTAAACTATTTTTAAACATCGTCCTAATGTCAATCCGTCTGTTCAATTTGCTGAGGGAGTGGGGGCAGAGGCCGCATTATTGGGGGTTTTGCCCGGCAATACAAACATAATTTGTCTTCTAAAGGAACATGGCGTAATCAATAAAACATATGGAAATATCAGTGTAACAGAGCTCGACTCAAATCTCATTTCTGAGGAAAACTGACCCGATCAGAGTATTACGAGGAGAAACAAGGGCATGAAAATTAAAGGAATGACCATATATATTTTTAACCAAGCGCTGCATTCACCCAAGCTAAATTACATCTTGGGTACAGCCATTTGTATCATAGTGAGGTTCATTGTGTTAGTGTTAGTTTGACCAATATAAATCACTGTCAGCAGATCTGGGATCAGATGAAACAGTAGACCGCCGTACTGTAATGCACTCCACAAAAACAATCCCTTCCTAACAGATACAAACTGTACATCTCTTAAAAGGTCACCACTTCTGTGCACATATTTATCAATTAATCAATTGAGAGAGAAGCCTCTATACAACTAGTAAGCACAAGTAGCCCTCTTAAAACATGTTCATTTTTCAAAACAATTTCAAAAGCAGAGCAGCTTTATTACACCATAGCACATAATATAATAGTCGGCTCCCTCAGGGATGTACAGATGGCAGCGGACGTGGCCTGAAAGGGTGCCATACGGCCCCAGTCAGGTGTGATGTGTGTGTGTGTGTGTGTGTGTGTGTGTGTGTGTGTGTGTGTGTGTGTGTGTGTGTGTGTGTGTGTGTGTGTGTGTGTGTGTGTGTGTGTGTGTGTGTGTGTGTGTGTGTGTGTGTGTGTGTGTGTGTGTGTGTGTGTGGTGCAGTCGGAGCTATGAAAATACCATGGAGCCGCAGAGAGGGTGGCAGGTAGCCTAGCGGTTAGCGGTTAAGAGCTTTGAGCCAGTAACCGAAAGATTTTCTGGTTCGAATCCCGGCGCTGACTAAGTGAAAAAATCTGTTATGGTCTTGAGCAATGCATTTAACCCTAATAGCTCCTGTAAGTGGCTCTGGATAAGAGCTTCTGCTAAATGACAAAACATTTAAATGTAAGCTATGCACAGCCAGCAGATTGGCTTGATGTTTGGGGACCCCTCAGGGGCCAAGGCTTTGATGTCCATTTTGAAAAGTCACAAACTGTAAAGTTGATATTAGGAATTTGTGATGTTTGGACCAATAGGGGTTCAGGTTGACATGACTGAGAAACACACACAGACACATATATACACACACACACACACACACACACACACACACACACACACACACACACACGCACTGACACACATACACACACATGCACAGACACACATATATACACACACAGGCAGACAGACAGACACACAGACACACACACAGACACAGATACACACACACACACAGGCATGCAGACACACACACACACACACACACACACACACACATGCAGACACACACACACACACACACACACACACATACACACACACACGCACACATAGAATAAGACAGACACACACTCATCCCAACACACACACATTTCATCTCATCGCTGCAGTGCTGATCTCACAAGAGAGAGAAGGGCTTACAAGCTTTTGACACAGACTCTGAAAGCTGACGTTGATCTGAAACACCTAGTGCTCATTAACTGAATCACATAGAAATTAAGGCAACCTTGAGTTAGTCCCAAATGGCAGACCACTATGGGTCCTGGTCAAAAGTAGTGCACTACATATGGAATAGGGTTCCATTTGGGATGCGTCCTTGACACTATGGAGCTGTGGGGCTGGCTGGAGAGGAACAGGAAGTGGAGAGGGGGAAAGGGGAGGAGGCAGGCAAGCAATCGCATCAGGGCATAATTTATCTATTTTCGTCTGCATAAGTGTAAATGAGCACTGCGAAGTACATCTTTTTTTAAACTGACGCGCCCTGATCTGTTTCACCTGTCCGTATACTTGTCTCCACACACTCTAGGTGTTGCCCATCTTCCCCACTTATCCCCTGGGTATTTATACCTGTGTTTTCTGTTTGTCTGTAGGCGAGTTAGTCTTGTTTGTCAAGCTTACTTTTTCCCTGCCTCGCTTTTCTTGTCCTCCTGGTTTTTGACCCTTGCCTGTCCTGACCTTGTATCCACCCGCCTGACCACTCTGCCTACCCTGACCCTGAGCCTACCTGCCATCCCGTACCTTTGTTCCACCTCTGGATTATTGACCTCTGCCTACCCTGACCCTGACCCTGAGCTTGCCTGCCTTGACCTGTTGTTTTCCTGCCCCTGGTGTTACAATAAACATTGTTACTTCATACAGTCTGCACTTGGGTCTTACCTTGATTCCTGATTCTTGGAACAATTCTGTCAATTATCAAAAGAGTTCACAAGACACCAAACCCTGTGGTCTTTTGCAAAACAGTAAATGTAGTTGCCTTCTCAAAACATAAATACATTCATCAAAATATATAATACAGTCAAAAGAACACGACAGTCAGCAAAAAGATTAACACAACCATACTTATCTCGAGTCCAAGCAGACAAAACAGAAATTGAGTCTGTCTTTTAAAAATCCCAGTAGATCAATTAAACATTTGCAGTCACTAAATCAAGACGATCAAAATTGGAAGTAAAACTGTTCAAAGGTGCTGAATTATTACTTTCCTTTTATGCATATTTCACCAGACAATTTCATACTCATCAAATCAAATATTATTCCTAAAAAAAATAGGAATTTCTGTGTAGGATTAATTCTTTGTTATCATCACAGTTCAAGTCCATGTATTCAATACATAGGCTGGATTACTCATTGTTTTGTAGATGTTCCATTGGCGCACAGAAACACAATCCCACAATATAATTTTTTATTCACAAATAACATTTTTTTTAATTTTTTTTTACCTTTACTTAACTAGGCAAGTCAGTTAAGAACAAATTCTTATTTTCAATGACGGCCTAGGAACAGTGGGTTAACTGCCTGTTCAGGGGAAGAACAACAGATTTGTACCTTGTCAGCTCGGGGATTCGAAATTGCAACCTTTCGGTTACTAGTCCAACGTTCTAACCACTAGGCTACCCTGCCTCCTCTACACTCAAACCACTAGGGTACCCTGCCTCCTCTACACTCTAACCACTAGGCTACCCTGCCTCCTCTACGTTCTAACCACTAGGCTATCTGGCTATTTCTATTTACAGTTTTGCAAAAGGTGGTCTAAGATATGCCAAGTCAAGTACTAAGGTAAAAGAAATAATGATCAGAGGTTCTGTAAATGCATTTGAGCATTGCTGTCCCTGCTATAGATACGTTTCAACACAGATCCAATATTGCTTGTACGAGAAACTGTAATATGTCCGTTATTTGCTTGGCTGTCGCCAGGCTTCTGGCAGGAGAGTTGAGCAGATATTAAAACAGTCAGCTCAGAAAGAAAAGTTGATTCTCCAATGGCACCCTATTCCCTACACAGTGCACTACTGTTGACCAGAATGGCACCCTATTCCCTACATAGTGCACTACTGTTGACCAGAATGGCACCCTATTCCCAACATAGTGCACTACTGTTGACCAGAATGGCACCCTATTCCCTACATAGTGCACTACTGTTGACCAGAATGGCACCCTATTCCCTACATAGTGCACTACTGTTGACCAGAATGGCACCCTATTCCATACTTAGTGCACTACTGTTGACCAGAACGGCACCCTATTCCCTACATAGTGCACTACTGTTGACCAGAACGGCACCCTATTCCCTACATAGTGCACTACTGTTGACCAGAATGGCACCCTATTCCCTACATAGTGCACTACTGTTGACCAGAATGGCACCCTATTCCCTACATAGTGCACTACTGTTGACCAGGGCCCATAGAGAATATAAAGGGAATGGGTGTCATTCGGTAAGCAGAGAGTGAGTGATGGTTGCCAGAGTAATTCCATCCAAAACGGCTTCAGGTGTAATCAGTGAACAAACAGCTCTTTGACTCCTCTTGTATTTAGCTTTTTTTTAGCCTTAGGTTGGCGTCAAGCTACCCAGAGTTTCCAATGGGGTACTACAAAAAGGTTGTGAAGCAATCAGTGTTGGGGAAGCTTCTCTGAAAATATAGTTTACCATGCGATCAATTACGTCACACTAGAAGAAGTTAAATTACACTAAAGCTAGCCTTTAAGTTTATTTAACTAAAGTTACTTTGAAAAAAGGTAGTTCACTACATCCAAACTATTTTGTGAAACAGTATCATATCTGAAATGCCATAGATGGCAAATTGCAAGAACAGGTCACTTTGGGGTCATATGTTAACAGAATGTGTAATTTAGCATATTAAACACAAAAATTATGTTTCAAGTGAGAATAAGGCAGGTCTGATGCCAAAACAGAAAGGAAATTCTTACCTACTTCACCCATATTTTATGATATTTTTGCAAAGAAAACTGTGTGTACTTCCAGTAGTTAGCTACACCACTACATGGCAAAACAAGTAATTAACTACTGTAAACATGACCTAGATTTGAATTTAGTTCAACGACCACCAAGCTACTGCAAAATGAGGTTAAAATACTAGTTGAACTACATGTAGAAAGCAATTAGAGTTTGATCATTCCAAGAATATCAGCAGTCATGGACATCAAAACATGATTACATAGACACTGTATTCAGCCCTAAAGTGAATTTCAGATCCATACATTCCCTCTATATAGTGCAGTGCTTTTGACCAGGACCAATAGGGTGCATTTGGGACACAGTCCCAGATCCTATGAGAGAGGTCTCCTGTGTACATCATGTTTTTTTTTAGCTGCAATGTGAATATCTGTAATGCCCTTCTCTGTGGAGGTACTGTTTTAGTTCACATTTACAGTTCATTTCGTATCTTTAATCACATTGAGTGCGTAATTTGGCAGCAAATCTTGAACATAAGCTCTTATTTGCTAACGCAGTTTTCAGCCCGGTCTCTGCAATCTCAGCCCTAATGGCCTAAATGGTTTCCACTGACTCTACTTAAAACCTCGAAATGATGCCAAGTGAGATATGTTATATATTTATACAAGAAAAGCATGAATGTCATAATTTCTAACAAACACGTTGTCTGCTGTCAACCTTTGTAGAACACAGAGAGGCATTCGATTCTGCGATTTGAAAGACAACAAATGGCTGCCCCGCCACATGTATTGGTTATCACTCTCAAATTCGTAGAAAGGACTGACCATCCATGAGCTCCAAATTATAGTTATTATAGAGCTCCAAATTATAGTTTTTTTAAGCTATACAGTGTTTGTTTATAATTTCATTGTTTACAATCAATGGAGTAAAACAAATGTATATTTTGGGTTCTGTTAATAACTAAGCTCATGAGGCATTTACAAGTTATATTCTCCAAGAATGAATGGCTAAATATCATTTCCCCAAGCAGCATAAAAATATCCCCACATACTGTATTGCAACTGTCTGAAGGCATTCATCTCTGAGATCTCTGCATCTGATTACTCCAACGCAATCCAAATGTAATCAGATGTAAAGCTGGGGTCCTTGATCAAATCAGAGGCTGTACCCTTCTGAGAAAACATCTCAGCTCCCAGCATCCATTCCATCAGAACCATTTACACTGAACAGCTGTGGTGACCCGGTTATACATTAGCTGTGCTTGATATTGAGCTTGCCTGACACAATGGAGATAATGGAATAGTCCCAAACAGTGCAAACCCCACCCCATCTGGCACTCAGGCATGCTCGAGCAAATGCTTAACATATTGGAAACATTTCTTCTAATCCTCAGAGTAGGAATGCTGATATAGGATATATTTTGCATCACAATGATTCAGATGATATAGACAAGGGGGATCTGGTACTTGATCAGCACTCCTACCCCAAGAATATAGACAAGGAGGATCTGGTACTAGATCAGGACTCCTACCCCAAGAATATAGACAAGGAGGATCTGGTACTAGATCAGCACTCCTACTACAAAAATATAGACAAGGAGGATATGGTACTAAATCAGCACTGATAGTCCAAGACGCTTTTGAATATGGACACACAGGAGCGGACTGGGACCAGAAATAGGCCAGGGCATTTCTAACACACTTGCCCATTTTTTCCTTGAGGCGCCGAAGGGATGGCTGCTGTTTTATGGGCTCCTAACCAAAGGTGCTGTTGTTTGTAACTCATTTTGTACATAATGTTGCTGCTACAGTCTCTTATGACCGGAAAGAGCTTCTGGATATCAGAACAGCGACTACTCACCTCGAACTGGACTAATATGTTTTCTTTAATGAGTCCGACGTGAAGGATATACTGCATCTCCGAGACCAGGCAGAAAACATTCTGTCATTCATGTGAATAAAAAATGGAAATACAGAGGGCGGAGATCGGGGTGTCTTGTGAGAATTCGTTGGGGGGGTTAACTGCCTCTACCATCCATTCTATTGGTCAACGTGCAATCACTGGAAAATAAACTGGATGATCTCTGTTTGAGACTATCCTACCAACAGGACATTAAAAACTGTAATATCTTATGTTTCGCCGAGTCGTGGCTGAACGACGACACAAATAATATACTGTTGGCTGGGTTTTCCGTGCATCGGCAGGACAGAACAGCTACTTCTGGTAAGACAAGGGGTGGGCATGTATGTCTATTTGTCAATAACAGCTGCTGCTCGATGTCTAATATTAAGGAAGTCTCAAGGTATTGCTCGCCTGTGGTAGAGTACCTCATGGTAAGCTGTACATTACACTATCAACCAAGAGAGTTTTCACCTATGTTTTTTGTAGCCATCTATTTATCACCACAAATGGATGCTGGTACTAAGACCGCACTCAACGAGCTGTATAAGAAAATAAGCAAACAAGAAAATGCTAATCCAGAAGTGGTGCTCCTAGTGGCCGGGGACTTTTCTGCAGGCAAACAAATCAATTTTACCTCATTTCTACCAGCATGTCAACTGCAACCAGATGGAAAAAAAGACCACCTTTACACCACACACAGAGACGCATACAAAGCTCTACCTCACACTACATTTGGTAAATCTGACTATAATTTTATCCTCCTGATTCCTGGTTACAAGCAAAAACTAAAGCAGGAGGTACCAGTGACTCGCTCAATACGGAAGTGGTCAGATGAAGCGGATGCTACGCTAGAGGACTGAGCTAAAGGCTAGATTTGCTGTTTTCAAGGAGCTGGACACTACTCCGGACGCTTGTAAGGAATCCTGCTATGACATCAGATGAACCATCAAACGGGCAAAGAGGCAATACAGGACTAAGATTGAATCGTACTTCACCGGCTCTGACACTCGTCGGATGTGGCAGGGCTTGCAAACTATTACATACCAGAAAGGGAAACCCAGCCGTGAGTTGCCCAGTGACGCGAGCCTACCAGAAGAGCTAAATTACTTTTATGTTCGCTTTGGGGCAAGCAACGTTGAAGCCTGAATGAAAGCACCAGCTGTTCCGGACGACTGTGTTATCACGCTTACCGTAGCTGATGTGAGTAAAACATTTAACCGGGTTAATATTCACATGGCCACAGGGCCAGATAGATTACTAGGACATGTACTCAGAATATGCGTGGATCAACTGACAGGTGTCTTCACTGATATTTTCATCCTTTCCCCGACCGAGTCTGTGATACCTAGCACTCAAGTCGGTAGGCTCACATCAACATCATTATCCCGGAAACCCTCGACCCACTCCAATTTGCATACCACCCCAACAGATCCACAGATGACGCAATCTCAATTGCACTCCACACTGCCTTTTCCTACCTGGACAAAAGGAACACCTATGTGAGAATGCTGTTCATTGACTACAGCTCAGTGTTCAACTCAATAGTGCCCATAAAGCTCATCACTAAGCTAAGGACCCTGGGACTAAACACCTCCCTCTGCAACTGGATCCTGGACTTCCTGACGGGTCACCCCAGGTGGTAATGGTAGGCAACAACACATCTGCTTCCTGTACTCCCTGCTCACCCACGACTGTGTGGCCAAGCACGACTCCAACACCATCATTAAGTTTGCTGATGACACGACAGTGGTAGGCCTGATCACCAACAACGATGAGACAGCCTATAGGGAGGAGGTCAGAGACCTGGCAGTGTCGTGCCAGGACAACAATCTCTCCCTCAACATGAGCAAGACAAAGGATATGATCGTGGACTACAGGAAAAGGAGGGCTGAAACACGCCCCATTCACATCGACGGGGCTGTAGTTGAGCGGGTCGAGAGTTTCAAGTATCTTGGTGTCCACATCACCAACAAACTATCATGGTCCAAACACACCAATAAGGTTGTGAAGAGGGCATGACAACACCTTTTCCCCCTCAGGAGACTGAAAAGATTTGGCATGGGTCCCCAGATCCTCAAAAAGTTATACAGCTGACCGGTTGCATCACCGCCTGGTATGGCAACTGCTCGGCATCCGACCGCAAGGTGCTACAAAGGCAGTGCGTATGGCCCAGTACGTCACAGGGACCAATCTTCCTGCCATCCAGGACCTATATACTAGGCGGTGTCAGGGAAAGGCCCAAAAAATGATCAAAGACTCGTCACACCAGCAGCCATGGGTAATAGACTGTTCTCTCTGCTACAGAACGGCAAGCGGTACCGGAGCGCCAAGTCTAGGTCCAAAAGCCTCCTTAACAGCTTCGACCCCCAAGCCACAAGACTGCTAAACAATTAATCAAATGGCCATTGACCCCCCCCACACACTTGTGTTTAACCTGCTGCTACTCGTTGTTTATTATCGATGCATAGTCACTTCACCCCTACCTACAAAGTACCTCAACTAACCTGTACCCCCGCACACTGACTCGATACGGTACCCCCTGTATATAGCCTCGTTATTGTTATTTTATTGTTTTACTTCTTATTACATTTTTTACTTTAGTTTATTTAGTCAATCATTTCTTAATTCTATTTCTTGAACTGCGTTGTTGTTTAAAGGCTTGTAAGAAAGCATTTCACGGTAAGGTCTACTATACCCATTGTTTTCGGAAAACATGTCACAAATAAAATTAGATTTGATAAGATTTTTATTAGACAAATAATGATCATAGCCCTCTGGATTAAAGATGGACCAGCCCATCTGGCATTTATTGGCAGTCCATTTCTGCAGGCCCGGGTCTGCAGCTGTGGAGCCATTTCAGAGTTGGTCCTCCAGAGCTCCCCACACATGGAGTGTGAATGAAATGTAATTAGCATTGATGACACAGCTGCAGGGTGTCTGTTGGAGTGTAAAACACAATCTGATGAAGTTACAGCCTTTCTTTGTTCTCTTCTCACAGCCAAACTGCATGCTTTGGTTTGGAGCTCACATTACTGTCGGTACTACATAAAATCGTCTTAGGCTGCTAACAAGTTGAATAAACATGGTCTCCATGTTATTATGGTTTCACTGATGGGATAATGTTGAATCATTGGAAAAATGAAGAGTTCATACATTTTATTTGGATCTGGTTTTAACCTTAGATCCTAACTACATTTCAATCAATGTATAGTTCACAACATTCCTATCAACATTAATATTGGACATTGTACTGACGTCTCTAATTGGAGGTGGAAGAGTTTTAGCCACTTTGTGTGATGTGCTTTGCTGACATTTAATAATACACATATATTGTAGTTGATAGTGATGCCCAGAGACAGACTGGCCATAGGGCAGTTCTGGCAAATTCCCAGTGGGCCTTTCTAAATTGGGGTTTTTTCACAGAATGATGATCATGCTTTGGCTAATGTGGGAAACAATAGTAAAAAATGTTCCTGAAGATTAATCCAAGATGGCGTAGGAGTCAGACATCTTTGTCCTGTCGTGTCCCTTTTTTCGTCGCATATTTTGCTAAACCTCATCATCTAAATACTCTCCTCCAACCCGCCTCACCCAATGTGGCGTGGATCTGCTTTTTCTTCCTAAAGTATTTACTTCGGATCTGGAATCCCTCAACTGAAGCTAGCCAGCTAACTACCAGATATCAGTCAGCAAACCATTACCAGCGGTCATCAGCTAACCTTCAGCTCGGAAAGCTCTCGCCAGCTCGAACAACGTGACTCTAACCAGAGCATAACGGACCTGTTATTTTTATCCCCGGAATCCTACTGCAAACGGAACATTTTCATCTGGATCTTCACAACTAGCTAGTCGCAATCCCGGATGACTACTCCTGGCTAGTGTTTCCACCCCAGAGCAAGCACCAATTTAGCTTGAAGCTAGCCCGTCCAGGGCTCCTGTGCTACCACCGAAGCATACACTTTGGTTACAATATCGGCCTGCTAGCTACCTAGAGATACTTGGAACCCTACTAATTCCACGACTGGTCTATCGACGTCACCGCACAAAGAGGCAAAAACAGACTTACTCCCATCGCGGCGTCCCCCCGGGCCCTGGTCTGCTGATTGCTAGCTTGCCTGCCCGGTCTGCTAACTGCTTGCCCTTGCTAACTGCTTGCTTGCTAACCCGGTCTGCTAACTGCTAGCTTGCACTGGTCTACTAACTGCTAGCCCATGCTAACTGCTTGCTTGCTAACCCGGCCTCCTAACTGCTAGCTTGCCCTGGTCTACTAGCTGCAAGCTCGTTTAGCTCCGGCCTACTAACTGTTAGCCTGTTAGCCTGCTAACTGTCTGAATCGCCGTGTTCCCAGCCAGCCCACCCCCTCACTGGACCCATATGTTCACTTGGCTATACATGCCTCTCTCTAATATCAATATGCCTTGTCCATTACTGTCCTGGTTAGTGATTACTGTCTTATTTCACTGTAGAGCCTCTAGCCCTGCTCGATATGCCTTAACCAACCGTGTTGTTCCACCTCCTACATATGGAATGACATCACCTGGTTTAAACATCTCTAGAGACTATCTCTCTCTTCATTACTCAATGCCTAGGTTTACCTCCAGTGTACTCACATCCTACCTTACCTTTGTCTGTACACTATGCCTTGAATCTATGCTATTGTGCCCAGAAACCTTCTCCTTTTATTCTCTGTTCTGAACGTTCTAGAGGGCCAGTTCGTATAATCTTTAGCCGTACCCTTATCCTACTTCTCCTCTGTTCCTCTGGTGATGTGGAGGTTAATCCAGGTCCTGCAATGCCGAGCTTCACTCCCACCCCCCAGGTGCTCTCATTTGTTGACTTCTGTAAATGTAAAAGCCTGCATGTTAACATTAGAAGCCTGCTCCCTAAGTTTGTTTTACTCACTGCTTTAGCACACTCTGCCAACCCAGATGTCTTAGCCGTCTCTGAATCCTGGCTTAGGAAAACCACCAAAAACCCTGAAATCTCCATTGCTAACTATAACGTTTTCCAGCAAGTTAGAACTGCCAAAGGGGGCGGTGTTGCAATCTACTGCAAAGATAGAAAGTAATACAGAACTCCGCAGGCAAAGTCTGTACCCAAACAATTTGAGCTTCTACTTCTAAAAATTCACCTTTCCAGAAACAGAAGTCCAGAAGTCTCTTACTGTTGCCGCTTGCTATAGACCTCCCTCTGCCCCCAGCTGTGCCCTCGATACTATATGTCTATCTGTGAACTGATTGCCCCTCATCTATCTTCTGAGCTCGTGCTACTAGGTGACCTAAACTGGGACATGCTTAACACCCCGGCCATCCTACAAACTAAGCTTGATGCCCTCAATCTCACACAAATTATCAATGAATCTACCAGGTACAACCCCAAATCAGTAAACACGGGCACCCTCATAGATGTCATCCTAACTAATTCGCCCTCTAAATACACCTCTGCTGTTTTCAATCAAGATCTCAGCAATAACTGCCTCATTGCCTGCATCCGTAATGGGTCTGCGACCAAACAACCACCCCTCATCACTGTCAAACGCTCCCTGAAACACTTCTGCGAGCAGGCCTTTCTAATCGACCTGGCCGGTATATCCTGGAATGACATTGTGTCACGCCTTGGTCTTAGTATTTTGTGTTTTAGTTAATTAGTTGGTCAGGCCAGGGTGTGACATGGGTTTATTGTTTGTTGTAATTCTTAGTGGGGTTTTTTAGTTATTGGGATTGTGGCTGATTAGGGGTGTGTGTTGCATAGGTTTGGCTGCCTGAGGCGGTTCTCAATCAGAGTCAGGTGATTCTCGTTGTCTCTGATTGGGAACCGTATTTAGGTAGCCTGGGTTTCACTTTGTATTTCGTGGGTGATTGTTCCTGTCTCTGTGTTAGTGTTCACCAGACAGGCTGTATAGGTTTTTCACGTTCCGTTTGTTGTTTTTGTTATTTCATATATCGTCATTTGTCTATTAAAAACATGAGTAACCAACACGCTGCATTTCGGTCCGACTCTCTTTCGACAAACGAAGAACACCGTAACACATTGACCTCATCCCGTCAGTAGATGATGCCTGGCTATTCTTTAAAAGTGCCTTCCTCACCATCAAAAAATAAGCATGCCCCTCTCAAGAAATGTAGAACTAGGAATAGATATAGTCCTTGGTTCACGCCAGACCTGTCTGCCCTTGACCAGCACAAAAACATCCTGTGGCGTTCTGCATTAGCATTGAATAGCCCCCGTGATATGCAACTTTTCAGGGAAGTTAGGAACAAATATACACAGGCAGTTAGAAAAGCTAAGGCAAGCTTTTTCAAACAGAAATTTGCATCCTGTAGTACTAACTCAAACAAGTTCTGGGACACTGTAAAGTCCATGAAGAATAAAAGCACCTCCTCCCAGCTGCCCACTGCTCTGAGGCTAGGAAACACTGTCACCACCGATAAATCCACTATAATTGAGAATTTCAATAAGCATTTCTCTACGACAAGAGACCTTGATCAGCTATTGAAAGCGAATTGGGACATGAAAATATATCAGCTTAAACAAAATATAGATTTTTGGAAAACTCTGCCTGTCTCCTTGGTTGGTCGTATAAACGCTATTAAAATGGTTGTACTACCCAAGTTTCTTTACCTCTTCCAATGTCTACCCAATTTCATACCACAAAGCTATTTTAAGAAACTGGTTTCAATAGTAACTCCATTTTTATGGGATAACAAGGCAGCCAGAATTTCAAAGAAGCATTTATGCAAGTACAAAATAGAGGGGGGCTTTGGCCTTCCTCACTTTAAACTGTATTATTGGGCTGCTAATCTGAACATTGTGTCTTTCTGGAGGGAAAGTTTACCTGCGATGAGACAGAAGGATATGCCTGCATGGCTTTTGATTGAGCAGGCCTCCTGTCAACAGTCCTCACTCCCTGCACTTGTTAATAGACCATCATATGTGATGACTCTAACCCAGTCATTTGTCATATGCTTAGGATCTGGAAACAGATGAGGTATTTTCTTAACATACCCACTGTATACATTGACAGCCCGATTTGCCTGAATCATGCTTTCTACCCCGCATTGGATGATGTGGTGTTTTCACAGTGGAGGGAGAAGGGGCTCACAACAATAGGTAATCTATACATAGATGGTCAGTTAGCTTCATTTCAACAATTACAGGGAAAGTTCAACATGCCAACAACACATTTTTTCAGATACCTCCAAATCAGGAATTTCGTAAGGACACATATCCCACAGTATGGCATGAAGCCAAATAGTCCTACATTAGACAGCTTGATCCTTGTCAAACCACATTCAAAAGGGTCGGTCTCTAGACTGTATGATGTGTTACAGGCCCAGATAGAGGTATCCACAGACACCATTAAAAGGGCTTGGGAACAAGAACTTGGTTCAGAAAGCTCAGATGAGGACTGGGTAGAAGCTCTCAGGAATATAAACCACAGTTCAGTGAATGCCAGACACAACCTTGTACAGTTTAAGGTGATACACAGGTTACATTACTCAAAAGTGAAACTGCATAAAATATTCTCGGACACCTCACCACTGTGTGAGAGTTGCAAGCAGGATGAGGGGACGTTGACCCACTTATTCTGGACATGTCCTAAGTTACATGTTTATTGGGCTCTCATTTTTGATTACTTATCTAGAGCCTTTGATAGAGTTCTAGCCCCAGACCCATTGACCGCTCTGTTTGGTACAGTTGATGGGAATAACCACGAAGGGAAAGCTGTCTCTCTTTGTACTCTATTAGCCAAAAGGCTCATATTGCAATTTTGGAAACTGGAGACTGTACCTACCTTTGAAATGTGGTTACGGGATTTAGGGAATGTAATACATATGGAAAAGATTCAATACAATACCTCCAATAGAAGTCCAATGTTTTACAAAATATGGCAGCCGATACTGGATAAATGGTCTAGTACCGCTTCATAACTGGGCTGACGCTCTGCTGCTACTCTGTGCTGTACTCCACTCAATATTTATTTTTGGCTTAACTACACTGCTTGTAATGACTATATGCTGTCTTCTTATACATGTACCACCTAATAGGATTTTGTTTTATTTTGTGTATGTGTGAGTTAAGTTTTGTTTTGTCATCTAAATTGGCCATCCCATTCAACAGTACAATGAATGTCATTGTTAGTATTGCTGTCTTTTTTATTTGATTTTTTTTTGTAAATTAATGAACATATTATTATTTTTTTAATTTAAAAAGCATTTCTCTACGGCTGGTCATGCTTTCCACATGGCTACCCCTACCCCGGTCAACTACCCGGCACACTCCACAGCAACCCGCCAAAGCCTCCACCATTTCTGCTTTACCCAAATCCAGATAGCCGATGTTCTGAAAGAGCTGCAAAATCTGGACCCCTACAAATCAGCCGGGCTAGACAATCTGGACCATCTCTTTCTAAAATTATCTGCCGAAATTGTTGCAACCCCTATTACTAGCCTGTTCAACCTCTCTTTCGTATCATCTGAGATTCCCAAAGATTGGAAAGCTGCCTCGGTCATCCCCCAATTCAAAGGGGGTGACACTCTAGACCCAAACTGCAACAGACCTATATCTATCCTACCCTGTCTTTCTAAGGTCTTCGAAAGCCAAGTTAACAAACAGATCACTGACCATTTCGAGTCCCACCATACCTTCTCCGCTATGCAATCTGGTTTCAGAGCTGGTCATGGGTGCACCTCAGCCACGCTCAAGGTTCTAAACGACATCATAACCATTACATTACTGTGCAGCCATATTCATCGACCTGGCCAAGGCTTTCGACTCAATCACAACATTCTTATTGGCAGACTCGACAGCCTTGGTTTCTCAAATGATTGCCTCGCCTGGTCACCAACTACTTCTCTGATAGAGTTCAGTGTGTCAAATCGGAGGGCCTGTTGTCTGGACCTCTGACAGTCTCTATGGGTGTGCCACAGGGTTCAATTTTCGGGACGACTCTTTTCTCTGTATATATCAATGATGTCGCTCTTGCTGCGGGCGATTCCCTGATCCACCTCTACGCAGACGACACCATTCTATATACTTCCGGCCCGTCCTTGGACACTGTGCTATCTAACCTCCAAACGAGCTTCAATGCCATACAACACTCCTTCCGTGGCCTCCAACTGCTCTTAAACGCTAGTAAAACCAAATGCATGCTTTTCAAACGTTCGCTGCCTGCACCCGCACGCCTGACTAGTATCACCACCCTGATGGTTCCGACCTTGAATATGTGGACATCTATAAGTACCTAGGTGTCTGGCTAGACTGTAAACTCTCCTTCCAGACTCATATCAAACATCTCCAATCCAAAATCAAATCTGGAGTCGGCTTTCTATTCCGCAACAAAGCCTCCTTCACTCACGCCGCCAAACTTACCCAAGTAAAACTGACTATCCAACCGATTCTCGACTTCGGCGACGTCATCTCCAAAATAGCTTTCAACACTCTACTCAGCAAACTGGATGCAGTTTATCACAGTGCCATCCGTTTTGTCACTAAAGCACCTTATACCACCCACCACTGCAACCTGTATGCTCTAGTTGGCTGGCCCTCGCTACATATTCGTCACCAGACCCACTGGCTCCGGCTCATCTATAAGCCTATGCTAGGTAAAGCTCCGCCTTATCTCAGTTCACTGGTCACGATAACAAAACCCACCCGTAGCAGGTATATCTCACTGATCATCCCCAAAGCCAAAACCTCATTTGGCCACCTTTCCTTCCAGTTCTCTGCTGGCAGTGACTGGAACGAATTGCAAAAATCGCTGAAGTTGGAGACTTTTATTTCCCTCACCAACTTTAAACATCAACTATCTGAGCAGCTAACTGATCTCTGCAGCTGTACATAGTCCATCTGGAAATAGCCCACCCAATCTTCCTACCTCATCCCAATACTGTTTTAATTTGATTTACTTTTCTGCTCTTTTGCACATCAGTATCTCTACTTGCACATCATCATCTGCTCATGTATCACTCCAGTGTTAATCTGCTAAATTGTAACTATTCACTCCTATGGCCTATTTATTGCCTACCTCCTCAGGCCTTTTGCACACACTGTATATAGACTTTCTTTTTTCTACTGTATCATTGATTTGTTTGTGTTATTGGCTTGTTTATTGTTTACTCCATGTGTAACTCTGTGTCACACTGCTTTGCTTTATCTTGGCCAGGTCGCAGTTGCAAATGAGAACTTGTTCTCAACTAGCCTACCTGGTTAAATAGAGGTGAAATATAATAAATAAAAATAGATTAGGGCCTACTGAATTAAATTTCAATTGACTGATTTCCTTATATGAACTGTTACTCAGTAAAATCTTTTAAAATGTTGCATGTTGCATTTATATTTGTGTTCAGTATAAATTCTATAGGACATACAGTAAATCAGTCGGCTTTAAACTTACTCTTGATAGTACAATGCACAAGGTGCAATTTTGAAATCGGGAGGTGCATCATCAGTTCACCTTGTCATATTAGTCATTGCATACCTTTGAGAACTATTTAGTACTTGTCAGAAAAGTCCAGATCAACTAGCCCATGTCAGCTGTTTTTTTGTTTTTTGCCCATAACTATTGTTGTAATTTTTTTTGTCACTCAAATATCACGAATACACATTAGACATGGCAAAATGTATAGAATTGCAATAAGGAAATAAGCCTGCACCAACAAGAGGGGTGTGAACAGTGTGTGTCATGAAAAGTGCTTGTGCCCATAGAAATAGACATGCTGGAATGGGGGCCCAGAGTGAAAATGTTTGGGAACCTCTTGATTAGAACTATGGCTTAGAACTATGTCTTAGAGCTATGGCCTATGGCTTAGAGATTCGACATAGATCTATGGCTTAGAACTATGGCTTAGAGCTATGGCTTAGAGATTGGCTTAGAGCTATGGCTTAGAGCTAAGGCCTATGGTTTAGAGATTCTGCATAAAACTATGGATTAGAGATATGGAGTAGAGATTTGACGTATAGCTATGGCTTAGAGCTCCAGTTTAGCACTATGGCCTATGGCTTAGAGATTCAGCTTAGAACTATGGCTTAGGGCTATGGTTTAGAGCTCTGGCTTAGAACTATGGCTTAGAGCTTCGGCTTAGAGTTATGGCCTATGGCTGGCTAGCTTAGAGCTATGGCCTAGAGCTTATGGCATAGAACTATGGCTTAGAGCTATGGTTTAGAGCTCATAGAACTATGGCTTAGAGCTATGGTTTAGAGCTCTGGCTTAGAACTATGGCTTAGAGCTTCGGCTTAGAGTTATGGCCTATGGCTAGGAGCTCCGGCTTAGAGCTATGGCCTATGGCTTAGAGATTCTGCATAGAACTATGGCTTAGAGCTATGGCGTAGAGCCCTGGCTTAGAGGTCCGGCTTAGAGCTTTGGTTTAGAGCTATGGCCTAGACTTAGAGCTATGGCTTAAAGCTCATGCATATGGAACAACAGACAGCAAATATTGACTTATCGCAGCAAACAAGCTGACACATAACGGCCTCGTGGGGAAAGAAAGTGGGACCACAAAAACAAGTGCATCACAAAGACTCATCATGACTTACACAGGAACCCAACCAGAGCTGGTGACGCCTCGGGGACCAGCAGAGGCCTTTCATTCACAGCATCAGAATGTTCACAGCGTACACATTTAAACACAAGCCCTGATCAAAAGGAATGCACTGTATAGGGAATAGGAGGTCATTTGGGACTCAGACGTAGTACCTGCAGATCACACAAGAACCTTCTAATGATTGCATAGTCATTATTTTTAAACCAAGCCAGGCAATTTAATAAATCAACGAATGTCCCTCTCCCATTTATGGTATATTTTTTAAACCGAGACTGTCTGAGTAAGAGCTTCCACAACTGCCCTGCTTTGACATCGGTTATGATCATTAGGGAACTAAGCAGTGGAAAACATTTAAAAAAGGTTTTACAAAGGAAAACAAAAATGTGCATTTCTTGTAGTCCAGGTAGTCCCTCCTCGTTTGGCCCCCTTTTCTTCCGTTTGGTGCCCAATGAACACACCCAGGGCTGTACCGAACATACGGCTAGCAACAAACCGGTTCCAACTGCTCAGCTCCATGCGGGCAGGTGGAAAAAGTGAGCGATGAGGGAACAAAGCACTCAGCAGCTGGGTGATGGACTGTGCTCTGACGTCTCTCCATCAAGCAAATGTTTTATGTAACATGAGAATGTACAATCCAAGGAGAGGGGCTCTTTATTTTATGTATCATGAGAGCATACTCCAATTACAATCCAAGGAGAGGGGCTCTTTTATACTTTCTCTTTCATTATTGGCACTGAAGATGCTGAGTAAATGTTTGCCTTTGATGATGTTTATAATGGGCCTATCATCTCTCTCTGGTTGGCTGATCCACACACACAGACACAGACACAGACACAGACACACACACAGACACAGACACAGACACACACACACACACACACACACACACACACACACACACACACACACACACACACACACACACACACACACACACACACACACACACACACACACACACAAACATACACAGAGACACACTTAAAGTCAGGTGCTGCACAGTCTGTATGTTCAAAAACATTAACAGAGACATTGGTCATGATGGAGAGTACTCTATGCTTTAAGCACAAAAAGATTATTGAAAATCATTCGAAATACCTGTGTTATTGGTATCAAGTTGTTCAGAATTAGGACAAACTAACATACTCTTGGGATTCTTTTCTATGAACAGGAGATTCTGATACATTAATTATTAACACAAGTAGTCCTTTCAACAGTTCATGTTCAGAAATATTATCTCAAAACAAAGTAAAATAAGTAAGACAGAAAGGCCCATGGAGCAGAAAACCTATCTACTGTTTCTGTAGTGTTTGAGGCAACTTGATGTACAAGTACATCTCCAAGTATACCTTCTGCATCTGCATTGGGTTTCTGTATAGCACTTTGTGACATCTGCTGATGCAAAAAGGGCTGAATACATTTTACTGATTGATTGATTACACCTACAACTATATCTTCAAATACACCTACAAGTACATCTTCAAATACACCTACAACTACATCTTCAAATACACCTACAACTACATCTTCAAATACACCTACATCTTCAAATACACCTACAACTACATCTTCAAATACACCTACAACTACATCTTGAAATACACCTACATCTTCAAATACACCTACAACTACATCTTCAAATACACCTACAAGTACATCTTCAAATACACCTACAAGTACAGCTCCAAGTACAACTCCTGGACAGAACCTCAGAACTACTAAGGCATTACCTTGGATTTCACAAGCACATTCATCGACTTTCGTGATCTAGATCGCTGGCTGTGCATGGTTTTGTTTCAGCCCAGCACTAGTCAAGGTCTTGACTGCCGTTTACTCAGTGGAAGCAGGCCAGTCATTCAGTGCTGGGCCAGAACAAAAGCCTACACACACTCTGCAGCTCTCCAGGATCAGGGATAGCTGGATTGGCCACTGAATTGGCTTTGTTCCAAAATCCACTTTAACATGACCACAGAATGAAGCATGGGTATGCGTTCTAATAATGTGAAGCTAGTGTGGACAGCGGAACATAGCCTCCATTCCAGTCCTTAAGGGCAGTAGCATTGTCAGCCGGTTAGCATCCATCCCCTTTAATCAGTGACTTCTTTCACCTTGGGGAAACTTCTGGGAAAATGAGTGTGGAACTTCTGTCATTGTTCTATTGTGTGTCAGGGAAGAAGAGAAAACTACAAGGTTCACTGTGGCCCTGGAGGATTGAAGAGGTTATAAAGATCTGTCAATGTGGACTATAAAACAAGTCTAATGGATGTAGTGGAAGGCAGCTAGTCGAAGCTAGTTTAGACCTGCACAGTGAGAGACAGTGAGGCTTGCTGGTTGAATAGGAGGACTTATGGTTTTATGGTGTTTTGTTGAGTGGTACTGATGGTGGCTGAGGAGGATGATGCAGAGTGCAGAGTGCTGTTGGGAACGTCCCGTCTTATTGAGTCATGGTAGATAGGGTAGGTACCGCACATGCTACACACAGATTTCAAAACATCTGTTTGAACCCGAAAATGTTTCACATAAAGCATTGACTACACAGAGATTTTGTGTCGTAAAAAATTAGGGACAATTATCAAAAATTAACACAGGTTACATTTCGATCTGAATGTGCAAATAGTCAGGAATGATTCGCAAGGAAGGTGGATTCTTTTGAATATGAAAGGCCTTTTTGCCTTTGTGCAGATTGCCATGTCTCATTTTTGATTAATTGAAAATTATACTTTTTTTCAAAGTGTCTCTCTTTTTCAAACAAGCATTGCAGAGCTGGCTACAATTTCAATTTCATCCCCCTGAAAAGATAGAACAAATATTACAACAAATATTATGGCTGAACTCAAATGTGCTGGTTGATAAAATACCTGTATTTATGGGAAAGATGTTTGAAAATGGTATTTTGTTCTTAAATGATATTGTAAATTGGAATGGTAGAGTTATGTCCTTCATGGAGTTTAGCTGGGAAGAGATTTTTGATGTACCGATTCCATGGTACAGGGTGTATGAGTTGATATATAAAACAACGCTAAAATTACTATATAGAATTCTTGCCACCAACAAAATTTTGAATATTTGGGGCATAAAATCACCGAAGCTCTGCAGATTTTGTTGTGAGGATACAGAATCAATAGACCATTTATTTTGGTATTGCCCTCAGGTAGCCTGGTTCTGGTCCCAGGTTCAGGAATGGCTGAAAATGCATAGCATTGATCTAAAATTGACCCTAGAAATAGGAGATCTGGAGAGACCGGGTCAGTCAATTACTAATATACTAATACTCTTAGTAAAAGTATTTATCTTCAACTCGCAATCTGTGGATTCTAATTGATTAGATAGATTGAAATTGTATGTTAAACATGACAGCATAGTTGAAAGATATGTGTTGCGTAAAAACCCGAAGTGGGTGGCCAGCAGAGATAGATGGGATGGGCTGAGGGAAGTGTTGGTATGTGGAATTGGAGACAAGTGGGAGTAGAGTTGCTGTGTGAGAGATATAATGATGGTCAAAGATAAAGTTGTTGTTTTTTAAAGTCAAAATAAAACATAATAAGTTTGAATGACATTTGAATGACACTAAGTGGCAGTGTTTTTACAACTAATGCCGGTTTTCCTGAGGCTGATGCCGTGCAGGTGTTTGTACACGTGCTTAAACACACGCTCTCATTCAAATAAACACATACAAGAACACACACATACTGTAATAGTGCCAGACACCCACACAAACATATACAGTTGGCATTGCTGTTATGATTTTAGTTGTCCTTGATGTCCTTGTGGCTTTGTTGTTTTCTGTTTTCTTCTGTCTTTCCCTTTTTTCTCTTCAGTTCATTCTCTTGTTTGTTGGTGCATTGGGGGGTTCTTGGGGGTGGGGAATGGAATTCATTGTATTTTTATCCCCTGGGGGGACTGTGGGAGGGGTCTCGAATGGTTGAGGGACAGCTATTGGGGAACTGTGGGGGGATCTTAGATGGTTCAGGTTCATGTTTTTTGGCCTGGTGTTAGATCAGCCAACATGCCCTTGAGCAGGGCATTGACCCTGGATGCTTGTGTGTGTCGCTCTTTTGGATGACTGGTATGTTGAAGTTATTGAGCGGCCTCACTGCAAGTATATTGTATGTTTCGAATATTCAATAAATAATAATAAAATAATAAAATAAAATAATAAATAAATAAAAATAACACAGGTTACATCTGTGTGTCCGTAGCCTAATAGTAATTTCCTGAACACAGGTTACATCTGCATGGCCAGGAGGGCATCCTTTGGCCACTCTCGTCAAATATACAACAGGGGAATGAATAACTGAAACACAATCATTCTTGGTGTGGTGGAGATTCGAGCTCGTTCTCGATTTATGCCCACTTGTTTGTTTAAAGCGAGCCGGCGGAGAGAGAAAGAGGGAGAGAGACCGGCCAGCCGACTGGAAACTGAAAATGGCACTGGAGAAGTTGTAATCTCAGGTCTGCTCCCTCTCCGTTTGGCGCCGGTCATTACCTCTGATTTAATTATGTGGCGAGTTTGGTGTTGCGGGCGGATGTGGAAGGCGACGTGTTCATAAATTCATCAAGAGCCATTGACAGCTTGATGGAGCTCCGGAGCTGGCGTACAAGTAACATGAAAGGGATCCCTGAGCTCTCTGGATAATATTTCACAAAAGATGAGTGAAATACGCTGGAGAGGCCTGGTGAACTTGGCGAGAGAGAGAGGGCCCGAGGGGCCGCAAGAGGAGAGTGGAGAAACACAAAGAAGAGCGAGAGAGGGGGAAGAGAAGTCAGAGAAGGAGGGGAGGAGGAGGAGGGGAGGAGAAGTTGGGGAAGAAAAGGACGGACAAAGGGCATAATGTGAAAAAAAATCCCCCAACTCTATGTCCTGTTTGTAAAGGAGATTTTTCTTAGTGTAGCCTAGTACGCAGGTCCACTTTCTAACGACAAAGCTTAGGCCGTTTCAGGTTGTAACCTCAGGTGGTGTTGAAGCACTTTCTGGCTTTCATTTGTATTTGATCTACTGTGCCTCCTCTTTCACCTCTCCATCATGTGTTATCTGGTTCATTATCAACGGTTGGTGGGTGAGCAAGAAAGAGGACCCTTATTTCAATTACTTGCATATTTTCTCCATTGTTTTCTCAGTATTACCTTAGTCTTGTTTACTGTAGCAGAATTTAGCCAGCGCTACACTAGGTGGTTGGATATTTATTTTACAAATAGAGTATTTTGGGAGATAAATGATTCTATACTCTCAAAATCGATTCGCTCCGGAAGCACAGCTATTTAAAATGGTTCTATCAAACGGTCAGAGGGGTTGGGTTAAATGCAGAAGACACATTTCAGTTGAATGCATTCAGTTGTACAACTGACTAGGTATCCCCCTTTCCCTTTGCTGATAGAACAATTTCTATCAAAATACAGCCAATGTAAAACAAATGAAGCTACTGCAGCTACCACAGCTACCATGTCTACCACAGCTACCATGTCTACCACAGCTACCATGTCTACCACAGCTACCACAGCTACCATGTCTACCACAGCTACCATGTCTACCGCAGCTTACCATGTCTACCACAGCTACCATGTCTACCACAGCTACCATGTCTACCGCAGCTACCATGTCTACCACAGCTACCATGTCTACCACAGCTACTGCAGCTACCACAGCTACCATGTCTACCACAGCTACCATGTCTACCGCAGCTTCCATGTCTACCACAGCTACCATGTCTACCACAGCTACCATGTCTACCACAGCTACTGCAGCTACCACAGCTACCATGTCTACCACAGCTACCATGTCTACCGCAGCTACCATGTCTACCACAGCTACCATGTCTACCACAGCTACCATGTCTACCACAGCTACTGCAGCTACCACAGCTACCATGTCTACCGCAGCTACCATGTCTACCACAGCTACCATGTCTACCACAGCTACCATGTCTACCGCAGCTACCATGTCTACCACAGCTACCATGTCTACCACAGCTACCATGTCTACCGCAGCTACCATGTCTACCACAGCTACTGCAGCTACCACAGCAACCATGTCTACCACAGCTACCATGTCTACCGCAGCTACCATGTCTACCACAGCTACTGCAGCTACCACAGCAACCATGTCTACCACAGCTACCATGTCTACCGCAGCTACCATGTCTACCGCAGCTACCATGTCTACCACAGCTACCATGTCTACCGCAGCTATCACAGTTACCATGTCTACCACAGCTACCGCAGCTACCATGTCTACCACAGCTGCAATGTCTACCGCAGCTACCATGTCTACCGCAGCTACCGCAGCTACCATGTCTACCACAGCTACCATGTCTACCACAGCTGCAATCACAGCTACCACCATGCAGCTACCATGTCTACCACAGCTACCATGTCTACCACAGCTACCATGTCTACCACAGCTACAATGTCTACTGCAGCTACCATGTCTACCGCAACTAACATGTCTAACACAGCTACCACAGCTACCACAACTCCACAGCTACCACATCTACCACAGCTACCACAACTAATGCAGCTACCACAGATACTGCAGCTACCACAACTAATGCAGCTACCACAACTAATGCAGCTACCACAGCTATCACAGCTACCACAGATACTGCAGCTACCACAACTACTGCAGCTACCACAGCTACTACAGCTACCACAGCTACCGCATCTACTGCAGCTACCACAACTACCACAGCTACCACAGCTACCACATCTACCACAGCTACCACAACTAATGCAGCTACCACAGATACTGCAGCTACCACAACTAATGCAGCTACCACAACTAATGCAGCTACCACAGATACTGCGGCTACCACAACTACTGCAGCTACCACAACTACTGCAGCTACCACTACTGCAGCTACCACAACCACAACAGATACTGCAGCTACCACAACTACTGCAGCTACCACAGCTACTGCAGCTACCACAGATACTGCAGCTACCACAACTACCGCAGCTACCACAGATACTGCAGCTACCACAACTACTGCAGCTACCACAGATACTGCAGCTACCACAACTACTGCAGCTACCACAACTACTGCAGCTACCACAACTACCGCAGCTACCACAGATACTGCAGCTACCACAACTACTGTAGCTACCACAACTACTGCAGCTACCACAGCTACCACATCTACCACAGCTACCACAGTTACCACAACTACTGCAGCTACCACAGCTACTGCAGGTACCACAACTACTGTAGCTACGACAGCTACTGCAGCTACCACAGATACTGCAGCTACCACAACTACTGCAGCTACCACAACTACTGCAGCTACCACAACTACTGTAGCTACCACAACTACTGCAGCTACCACAGCTGCCATGTCTACCACAGCTACCATGTCTACCACAGCTACCACAGCTGCCATGTCTACCACAGCTACCATGTCTACCGCAGCTACCATGTCTACCACAGCTACCACAGCTACCATGTCTACCGCAGCTACCACAGCTACCATGTCTACCAAAGCTACCATGTCTACCACGTCTACCACAGCTACCATGTCTACCGCAGCTACCACAGCTACCATGTCTACCACAGCTACCATGTCTACCACAGCTACCACAGCTACCATTTCTACCGCAGCTACCATGTCTACCACAGCTACCACAACTCATGACTATAAGTGGATTTTACTGAATAAATTCTCAGTCAACCATACTTGATGGTAACTGCATTGATCACTGAACCCAATCTGCTAACTCATTACATTAAAACAACCCAAGCTCTTTCAATTTGTCAACCGTGAAAGATGGAGAAATCACGTTGCTCGCTCCAAACCCATTACAGTAATAACACAATATTGATGACACCAACAAGGTCTTCTCGCTCTCTGTCAGCTCTCCCATAGATAACCAGCAGTCAGTTATGCCTAGATAGGTCAGGGTTCCCCAACTGGCAGAAATCAGCTCCAAGTGATTTTAATTTAAGAAATCTGTTCCCAAGTATTCCCACGCATAAAAGAGAGACGTGATCGTATATATATATATATGTAAGCAAGGTTTGAAACCATTATGTTTTAGTCAAACATATCTGTTTGGGCTTCTTGAGGTCAATTTGCAGTCTACAAATGATTTGTAATTGTGTTCCGCCCCCGACCATCCGCTCAAGAAAAAAACAGCCCGTGGCTGTCATGTCCTGACCATAGAAAGCCTTTGTTTTCTATGGTAGAGTAGGTCGGGACGTAACTAGGGGGGTTAGTCTAGTTTATATTTTCTATGTGGGGTTCTAGGTTGTTTTTTCTATGTTGGAGTTTTGGTATGATTCCCAATTAGAGGCAGCTGACTATCGTTTGTCTCTAATTGGGGATCATACTTTAAGTAGCATGTTTTCCACCTGTGGGTTATGGGATATTGTTTATGTTTGGAGTTAGTGCACATAGCACCTCAGTAGTCACGGTTTGTTTGTTTATTGTTTTTTTGTTAAGTTTCACTAATAATAAAGTATGTGGAACTCATATCGCGCTGCGTCTTGGTCCGACCATTATTACGAACACCGTGACAGTGGCTGAATCTAGTTAATGATCCCTGGGTCTTCTATCAGCCCTGGATCATTGTTGACAGAAAGATAAATGGTTCAAATCCCACTGCCTTTGACTCTGGACTTGGCCTCGTTACCTCTCTGCCGCTATTACTGAGGATCGGCTCCTACTTTATGAGCTCTCAATCAATGCACCACTCCAGCATTTTCTGCACAGCCAATGCCAAACACTATCACAGTTTACAGTGAAATAGACACAAATTACTTACAAATTCAAAATTCATGATTGGCATAGGAAGTCCAGTACATAATTTTTGCATGCGGTGCATTTCACTCACAGATAAAGACAGTAGGTTACTTAAGGCAGAAACGATCTAGCAACCCAAACGTTGCATGTTCAAATCAAATCAAGCTTTGTTTGTCACATGCCGAACACACCAGGTGTAGACCTTGCAGTAAAATTCTTACTTACAAGCCCTTAACCAACAGTGCTTTAAGAAGCTAAGAAGAAAAATGTATTAAGTAAAAAAAATAGGCAAGTAAAAAAAATTGGACAATAAGAGTAACAGATAATTAAAGAGCAGCAGTAAAATAACAAGCAAGGCTATATATAGGGGGTACCTGTACAGAGTCAATGTGTGGGGGCACCGGTTAGTCAAGGTAATTGAGGTGATATGTACATGTAGGTAGAGTTAAAGTGACCATGCGTAGATAAAAAACAGAGAGTAGCAGCAGCGTAAAAGAGGGGTCTGGGTAGTCATTTGATTAGCTGTTCAGCAGTCTTATGGCTTGGGGGAAGAAGCTGTTAAGAAGCCTCTTGGACCTAGACTTGGCGCTCTGGTACCGCTCAACCTGCTCCACTGCAGCGATGGGAATTGCTCTGTCCTCCTTTTCCTGTAGTTCAAATCAAATCAAATATGTTTACTGGTCGCGTACACAGTTTAGTAGATGTTCAACTCACATCATGGACAACTTTAGCATTATAGAAAATGAGCAACTTTTCAACTACTTACCAATACTACTTTTTAACTACTTAGCCAGCATGTTAGCTAACCATAACCTTAACTATTTAACTACTTAGGTAGCATGTTCCCTAACCCTAACCTTAACTCATAACCCTAACCCCTAACCCCTAAGCCTAATTTTAACTCCTTGCCTAGCTAACATTAGCAACCTAGCTAACGTTAGCCACAACAAATTGGAATTTGTAAGACAATTTTGTAATATACACAAATATGTTCTGAGGAAAATTGTGTACTGGACACGAAATAAAATACTTTTTGGTGTGTCTGTCACAAATGTAATTTGTGTCTATTTCACAATAAGCTGTGATAGTGTTTGCAACCCAACCTGTGTTCTGCAGGAGTGGATGGAGGACTTAATTCATCTTGCAGTGTTGCTATTTAGATGTGTACTAGTTGAAGTAGGCTGTATTACTAGTTGAAGAAGGCTGTATTACTAGTTGAATAAGGCTGTATTACTAGTTGAAGAAGGCTGTATTACAGTTGAAGAAGGCTGTATTACTAGTTGAAGAAGGCTGTATTACAGTTGAAGAAAGATGTATTACTAGTTGAAGAAGGCTGTATTACTAGTTGAATAAGGCTGTATTACTAGTTGAAGAAGGCTGTATTACAGTTGAAGAAGGATGTATTACTAGTTGAAGAAGGCTGTATTGCAGTTGAAGAAAGATGTATTTCTAGTTGAAGAAGGCTGTATTACTAGTTGAAGAAGGCTGTATTACTAGTTGAAGAAGGCTGTATTACTAGTTGAAGAAGGCTGTATTACTAGTTGAAGAAGGCTGTATTACAGTTGAAGAAGGCTGTATTACTAGTTGAAGAAGGCTGTATTACTAGTTGAAGAAGGCTGTATTACTAGTTGAAGAAGGCTGTATTACAGTTGAAGAAGGCTGGATTACAGTTGAAGAAGGCTGTATTACTAGTTGAAGAAGGCTGTATTACTAGTTGAAGAAGGCTGTATTACAGTTGAAGAAGGCTGTATTACTAGTTGAAGAAGGCTGTATTACTAGTTGAAGAAGGCTGTATTACAGTTGAAGAAGGCTGTATTACAGTTGAAGAAGGCTGTATTACTAGTTGAAGAAGGATGTATTACTAGTTGAAGAAGGCTGTATTACAGTTGAAGAAGGATGTATTACTAGTTGAAGAAGGCTGGATTACAGTTGAAGAAGGCTGGATTACTAGTTGAAGAAGGCTGTATTACTAGTTGAAGAAGGCTGTATTACTAGTTGAAGAAGGCTGGATTACAGTTGAAGAAGGCTGTATTACTAGTTGAAGAAGGCTGTATTACAGTTGAAGAAGGCTGTATTACAGTTGAAGAAGGCTGTATTACTAGTTGAAGAATTATTACAGTTGAAGAAGGCTGTATTACTGTATTAGATTGAAGAAGGCTGTATTACTATTACTAGTTGAAGAATATTACAGTTAAAGAAGGATGTATTACAGTTGAAGAAGGCTGTATTACATGTTGAAGAAGTGATGTATTACTAGTTGAAGAAGGCTGTATTACTAGTTGAAGAAGGTATTGGATTACAGTTGAAGAAGGCTGTATTATGTTATTACTAGTTGAAGAAGGCTGTATTACAGTTGAAGAAGGCTGTATTACAATTGAAGAAGGCTGTATTACTAGTTGAAGAAGGAGGCTGTATTATTGAAGACTAGTTGAAGAAGGTATTACTAGTTGAAGATCACATTACTATGCTAGTGTATGTATTACAGTTGAAGAAGGCTGTATTACTAGTTAGGCACTATTGAAGAAGGCTGTATTACAGTTACCATTGAAGAAGGATGTACTAGTTGAAGAAGGCTGTATTATAGTTGAAGAAGAAGCTCTATTGAAGAACTGTATTAAATGTCACTGTTGAAGAAGGCTATTACTAGTTACTAGTTGAAGAAGGCTGAACATTGAAGAATATTTTACAGTGTATTAGTTGAAGAAGGCTGTATTTAGTTGAAGGCTGGATTACAGTTGAAGAAGGCTGTATTACAGTTGAAGAAGGCTGTATTACTAGTTAGGTGTATTACTAATGAAGGCTGTATTACATAAAAGAAAAACATTGTATTAGTTGAAGAAGGCTGTATTACAGTTATAGTTGAAGAAGGCTGTATTACAGTTAAAGAAGGCTGTATTTAGTAACAGTGTATTACCTGTATTAGTTCTCCCACTTAAAAATAAGGCTGTATTTTTATCTTACATACACTTAATTATGACAGATCAGATATTTCAGATCTAGTTGAAGAATACAGTTGAAGATATTTCAGAGAAGTATCAGATATATGAATAAGATATTTCATTACAGGTTGCTGTATTATTATGTTGCAATAGTGATAGTGATAGCAATGATGTAATTATCAGTTATTACTAAGTAATAGAGGTATTGTTAAATTACCTGATATAGCTAGTAAAGTAATTATTATTTAGTTTTGAACATGTTAATTTACCTTAACACATCCTTACTGTAATTTACATACTGTACTATATTGCCAGGATGTGTACATTAAGAGCTTGGTTGTTTGAATGTTTCAGCACCTGTTGTATAAAAGGTGAGCGGTGGTTGACATAGGTTGATACATCATTGTCACAGTGTGTTTAGTACTATAGCACTATTGCACCTTGTTGACAGTTAACCATTGTGATGTCCGGGAACCCAACATAATGAGATACTGTATATATTTCTCTATGACTCAAATGTCACTGTGCAAAATACTATTTGGTAGTGAACATGTCAAGACATATTTTGTGTATTGTGTTTTATGACTGCACATTCCACAACAGTTCCTGTTAGCATGCTATTTGAATTATGTGTATGTAATGGCTATATACTGCTGTCATTAATACAATGGATACCAGATTGTATCATAAAACAAAAACATTGGTTCAGAGCTTTAGAGAAGTGGTAACATATAGTCACATATAGTATACAGTGGGGCAAAAAAGTATTTAGTCAGCCACCAATTGTGCAAGTTCTCCCACTTAAAAATATGAGAGAGGCCTGTAATTTTCATCATAGGTACACTTCAATTATGACAGACAAAATTATATAGCCCCTCTATTGTTATTTTACTGCTGAAAAATCCAAAAAATCACATTGTAGGATTTTTTATGAATTTATTTGCAAATTATGGAAAATAAGTATTCGGTCAATAACAAAAGTTTTTCTCATTTTGTCTGTCATAGTTGAAGTGTACCTATGATGAAAATTACAGTTAGAATTCTTCACAGCGAAGGCCTTTAGTCTTCTTGTTCATTTTAAAGCTATTGGAAGACTCATCACATCTCTGTTCCTTCAATTACTTACTTGCAATACTATTTTGGTATAATAACACATAGTTGATGTGTGTTCACTAAATGATATATTTATATCTAATACAAAACCTCTAATTACCATTATAGGAGATTATTGTGGACTACAGGAAAAGGAGGACCGAGCACGACCCCCAGTTGACTGGAATAGCAACTGCTCGGCCTCCGACTGCAAGGCACTGCAGAGGGTAGTGCATACGGGCCATTACATCACTGGGGCCAAGCCATGCCATACCACTCTACCAGCCATGTTTCTTACATCACTGCCATGTTCCAGGACCACTCTACCAGGTGGTGTCAGAGGGTGTGCATCTCGGCCATTATCACATCCAGCCATGTTACCACCTCAGGTGTTCCATGTTCCCACCATCAGCCAGCTTCCTCATCCAGGACCACCAGGTGGTGTCACCTCTCCCATGTTACATCACAGCCATCCTACCATCCAGACCATTTACCATGTGGTGTCCACCTCAGCCATCCTGCCACTCCAGCCATGTTACCACTCTACCAGGTGGTACCTCAGAGGGTAGTGCATACGGCCATTACATCACTGGGGCCAAGCCATGTTCCTGCCATCCAGGACCACTCTACCCAGGTGGTGTCAGAGCCATGTTCCATACGGTGTCAGTATGTTCACTGGGGCCAAGCTTCCAGGACCTGCTCATCCAGGACCACTCTAGCCATGTTCTCAGGTGGTGTCAGAGGCCATGTTACCACCTCAGCCATGGCCAGGAACTGCATCAGAGGAAGCACTTCAGCCATGTTACCACCTAAAAATTGCCAAGACTCCAGCCATTACCATGGTGTCAATATGTATACCACCTCAGTCATCCCACCTCTGCCATGTTACCACACCAGCCATGTTACCACATCATATATACCACCTCAGCCACCATTCAGCCATGCACCAAGTTCTAGCCATGTTCCCAAACCAGGTTTAAACAGCCATTACATCACATGGTTACCCTAAGCCATCCAGACCACTCTCCTGCTGTCATTTAATCAATTTGGCTACCCAGCCTACCACCCCAGCGTATTTGTCCATTGCCTTCTAAACACTTTCCCCTTGACTCTGAACGCTGCTGACTATTTGCATTGCTTCTAATTGACAGCTCTCTGTTATTATCTATGCATAGTCACTTTAATAACTCTATTTACATGTACATACTACCTCAATTACCTCGACTAACCAGTGTCCCCGCACATTGACTCTGTACCGGGACCCCACTGTATATAGCCCCTCTATTGTTATTTTACTGCTGATTTCTTACTTTTCTTACTTTATATTTGGTATTTTCTTAAAACTGCATTGTTGGTTAAGGGCTTGTAAGTAAGCATTTCACGGTGAGGTATGTTGTATTTGGTGCATGTGACAAATAACATTTGATTTGATTTGATATATCAAGACCTCTATTTGAAACTGAAAGCTCTTGGCTCTGAAAATGTTCAAAACAGATTTTTTTTTAAGGTGGTCTTTGAAAACATCAGCTCTTCCTAGCTTCTTTGCTAAAAGTGCAATTTAAGCTATGTAGCTCGTATATTGTTGACTCTCTTTCCCTATTGACTCTGACCCTGCTTGAATCTTCCAGCACCTGTTATACTGTTGGCATGTACCCAGCCATGTTCCCACCTCAGCCATGTTACCACCTCAGCCATGTTCCCACCTCAGCCATGTTACCACCTCAGCCATGTTCCCATGTTACCACCTCAGCCATGTTCCCATGTTACCACCTCAGCCATCCTACCACTCCAGCCATGTTACCACCTCAGCCATGTTCCCATGTTACCACCTCAGCCATGTTCCCACGTCAGCCATGTTACCACCTCAGCCATGTTACCACTCCAGCCATGTTACCACCTCAGCCATGTTCCCATGTTCCCACCTCAGCCATCCTACCACCCCAGCCATGTTACCACTTCGGCCATGCTCCCATGTTCCCACCTCAGCCATCCTACCACCCCAGCCATGTTACCACCTCAGCCATGTTCTCAGCCATGCTCACCTCAGCCATGTTACCACCTCAGCCATCCTACCACTCCAGCCATGTTACCACCTCAGCCATGTTCCCACCTCAGCCATGTTCCCACCTCAGCCATGTTCCCACCTCAGCCATGTTCCCACCTCAGCCATGTTCCCACCTCAGCCATGTTCCCACCTCAGCCATGTTCCCACCTCAGCCAGCCATGTTCCCACCTCAGCCACATTCCCACCTCAGCCACGTTCCCACCTCAGCCATGTTACCACTCAGCCATGTTCCCACCTCAGCCATGTTCCCACCTCAGCCATGTTCCCACCTCAGCCATGTTACCACCTCAGCCATGTTACCACCTCAGCCATGTTCCCACCTCAGCCATGTTACCACCTCAGCCATGTTACCACCTCAGCCATGTTACCACCTCAGCCATGTTCCCACCTCAGCCATGTTCCCACCTCAGCCATGTTCCCACCTCAGCCATGTTCCCACCTCAGCCATGTTACCACCTCAGCCATGTTACCACCTCAGCCATGTTACCACCTCAGCCACATTCCCACCTCAGCCATGTTCCCACCTCAGCCATGTTACCACCCCAGCCATGTTACCACCTCAGCCATGTTACCACCTCAGCCATGTTACCACCTCAGCCATGTTCCCACACTCCCCCTCTAACTAGCAGCTTGGCTTGCTAGTAGCAGCAATTGCTCACTAATTGACAGCTCCTGCAGTATCTGGCTGCTCTTCATTATATCTTGGGATTTCTTTAACCTTTGAGCCCCTGCAAAGTTAGAATTCTTCACAGCGAAGGCCTTTAGTTAACATTGTCTTCTTGTTCATTTTAAAGCTATTGGAAGACTCATCACACCTCTGTTCCTTCAATTACTTACTTGCAATACTATTTTGGTATAATAACACAGTTGATGTGTGTTCACTAAATTATATATTTATATCTAATACAAAACCTCTAATTACCATTATAGGAGATTATTGTGGACTACAGGAAAAGGAGGACCGAGCACGACCCCCTCTGAAAATGTTCAAAACAGATTTTATTTTTAAGGTGGTCTTTAAAAACATCAGCTCCTCCTAGCTTCTTTGCTAAAAGTGCAATTTAAGCTATGTAGCTCATATATTGTTGACTCTCTTTCCCTATTGACTCTGACCCTGCTTGAATCTTCCAGCACCTGTTATACTGTTGGCATGTACCCAGCCATGTTCCCACGTCAGCCATGTTACCACCTCAGCCATGTTACCACCTCAGCCATGTTCCCACCTCAGCCATGTTACCACCCCAGCCATGTTACCACCTCAGCCATGTTACCACCTCACCCATGTTCCCACCCCAGCCATGTTACCACCCCAGCCATGTTACCACATCAGCCATGTTACCACATCAGCCATGTTACCACCTCAGCCATGTTACCACCTCAGCCATGTTCCCATGTTACCACCTCAGCCATGTTCCCATGTTCCCACCTCAGCCATCCTACCACCCCAGCCATGTTACCACTCCAGCCATGTTACCACCTCAGCCATGTTCCCATGTTCCCACCTCAGCCATGTTCCCACCTCAGCCATGTTACCACATCAGCCATGTTACCACCTCAGCCATGTTCCCACCTCAGCCATGTTCCCACCTCAGCCATGTTCCCACCTCAGCCATGTTCCCACTCCAGCCATGTTACCACATCAGCCATGTTCCCATGTTCCCACCTCAGCCATGTTACCACCTCAGCCATGTTCCCATGTTCCCACCTCAGCCATGTTACCACCCCAGCCATGTTACCACCCCAGCCATGTTACCACCTCAGCCATGTTCCCATGTTCCCATGTTACCACCTCAGCCATGTTCCCATGTTACCACCTCAGCCATGTTCCCACACTCCCCCTCTAACTAGCAGCTTGGCTTGCTAGTAGCAGCAATTGCTCACTGATTGACAGCTCCTGCACCCACAGCTTAACCTCCAAGTCTCAGTTGGCCATTTCATCCACAATAAAGTTCGGTCTAATTGCAGAGTCTTGTTAAAAATGCTCACGCACCAATATGTATCTGTCTGCTTTTCTTTATATCTTGGGATTGCTTTAACCTTTGAGCCTCTGCAAAGTCAGAATTCTTCACAGACAGGGCCTATAGTTACAGTAACATTGTCTTCTTGTTCATTTCAAAGCTTTTGAAACACTCATTACATATATTTTCCTTCAATTACTTACTCGCAATACTATTTTGGTATAATAACACATAGTTGATCTGTGTTCACTAAGTTATATATTTATAGCTAATACAAAACCTCTAATATACCAGGACCTCTATTGCTTATCATGAGGAGATACGCCATAATGTGTAGATGACCATGAATATTTTAAATGTAATGTATTCAACTTATATTATAAGTGGAAGAATATTACTTAAAGGTACATTCCTTAAGATAACATACTGCTAGAGTAATCTGAATAATCTGACACATAGAAGGCGTATGAAAGATGTCAGACAGAGATCCTTCACTGTCAAAACATTATATTCATGCACATTAACGTTTTTTTTCTCTCCCACGTTACAATTTAGAATCCAGACACTGTTACGTCCGTGTTCGGAATGAGACCAAAGCGCAGCGTGGTAAGCGTACATCTTTCTTTATTTTCGATGAACACCAAAAAACAACAATAGATAAACAACCGTAACGTTCTGCAGGCTACACTGTAACTGAACAAAAACAAGATCCCACAAACTCAGGTGGAAAACAGGGTGCCTAAGTATGATCCCCAATCAGAGACAACGATAGACGGCTGCCTCTGATTGGGAACCATACCCGCCCAACAAAGAAATAGAAAACTAGAATGCCCACCCAAATCACACCCTGACCTAACCAAATAGAGAAATAAACAGTCTCTCTAAGGTCAGGGCGTGACAGACGCAGAATAAAGTTACACTGTATAGTGGATACAGAGCTCTGACATCAGGAGTAAAATCCTGTGTCTGCTCTATAAATTATACAGCTATCTGCCAGTGCCACCCGACACGTTGTTTCAAACAGGAAACGGTATGGACTGTGCCTTTAAGACCCCATACATGATTTAGCTTGTATTTCTGGCCTGATTTGAAACTGAAAGCTCTTGACTCTACAGGAAGTGAAAGGCCCCTTGTGCAAGTTGCTTACTTTGTCAGAGACTGTGGCCAGAGAAAAAGTAAGGGGAGGGAGAGCAGCACGGTGGTTGTCAGAGATCAGTGGAGCGTCTGAAAGTCACCTCCCACACACACACAAAGACACACACACACACACGCACGCACACGCACACGCACACGCACACGCACACGCACACGCACACGCACACACACACACAGACACACACACACACAGACACACAGACACACACATGCACACACACACACACGCACACGCACACACACACACACAGACACACGCACACGCACACACACACACACACAACACAGCACTTGGAGAGAGCACAGCACCACAGGAACCTCGACTGATTTCTTTTCTCCCACCCGCAGATGCAGAAACGGCAGGTTTTTGAGTCAGACCTCTCATTCAGTCCAGAAGAATTAGTGACGGTAGCTAACCACATGGTTGCTAGAGTGCCCGCATCGAAGCGCCATGTGGTGCTATTTGAATAGTGATGATTATCTCCTGTCTGAAACCAGTTTTTTTTTATCCATACAGACCAAGGGCAGCGATTATTTGTTGTCAACTCCGATTACAGTCCGTCATCGGCGTCACTTCAATGCGTCATCACCGTCACTGAGCTGACGGTAATGGTAATGACGGTAATGGTAATGACAATGTCACAGAGTGGTTACATCGCATGCATAAGGCCTTACCTTGGGTCTCCCGATCTAGCTCGCTGTGCTCCCCTGGCCTACATCTGGAAATCTGATGCACATATCTGAAGCCTCCTCGATGTGTGGAGCCAGGCTAGCGTTTCTGTCTCGGGGGGCTTTGTGGCTGGGCTATAATTGGATAGCGGCACGTTTCGTGCTTTGGAGCACTCTGATTTGCAAGGCATTGCTATCAAGTGACTATCTTGTGCTATCATGTGTGCCTGCAAAGGGAGATCCATTTTGTGTGAGGTTGGAAATGATGCGTGCTGCCATTTCCTCCCTGTTGGATGGGTTGTAATTTTACCCAGTGGGGGGTGTCATTCAAGTGTCCCAAGCCACCTGAGTGTTGACGATGTAGGAATGAGTCAGACGATAATGATGCCAGTGCACAGAACAAGGAAAAGACAGATGGTACATTTGGGCACATTGTGGAAGATTAAAATAATGATTGAACACAACTCCTACTGTTGTACACATGAAATAGCTCCGTCTCCATTGTAGTGTTGAGTCGGCTCTCTGACCTTGCTGCTACATTTCGTCGATTTTCTCTGTTACAAATGCTCTCCTGAGATTGGCACCCCAAACCTATTGTTGTCCAAGTGTAACAATGTGTCTTCTTAAAAAACCCATGGCTGGGAATCTACTAAGCTAACATATGGAATTTGTAAGATGGTAACACCAAGGATCATTTAGCTGTTCGATTTAAATTTTTAGGACCCCTGTAGGTATCCCCAAAAATATTTTAAAAATATTTGTTGAAACATGGAATTTGGCCTTAGAAACATTATGAATAACATATTTATGCATGGCAAAACAGATGAAGAGGGAGCAGCAGGTAGCTGACGAGTGGTGGCTATTTTCTATGTTATTATGATATGTTACTATGCTATGTTATCATGCTATGTTATTATGCTACGTTATTATGTTATGTTATTATTCTATGTTATTATTCTACGTTATTATGCTACGTTATTATTCTACGTTATTATTCTACGTTATTATTCTACGTTATTATTCTACGTTATTATGATATGTTATTATATGTTATTATGTTATCTTATTATGCTACGTTATTATGCTATGTTATTATTCTATGTTATTATTCTACGTTATTATGCTACGTTATTATTCTACGTTATTATTCTATGTTATTATGATATGTTATTATATGTTATTATGTTATCTTATTATGCTATGTTACTATGCTATATTATTATGCTATTAAATGATTATGCTATTATGGTATGCTATTGCCATCTATACTGATGGTCTGGGGGTAGAAGCTCCCTGATGATCTTCTTGGCCTTCCTGCGACACCTGATGTTGTAGGTGTCTTGGAGGGCAGGCAGTGAGCACCCAATGGCTGAGCGTACCACCCTCTGTAATGCCTTACGATGCATAGCGGTGGAGTAGCCATACCAGGCTGTAATGTAGCATTGCAGGATGCTCTCGATGGTGCTCCTGTAGAACACTGTGAGGGCCCTCGGGGACAGGCTGAATTTCTTTTGCCTCCTGAGGTTGAAGAGTCGCTGTTGTGCCTTCTTAACCCACGGGTTCGTGTGGTTTGACCATTCAGCTTATCTGAGATGTCAACGACGAATACGTTTTGACCATCTCCACGGCGACCCCATTGATGGGGTCCTCCTGAAGTCCACAATCAGCTCCTTTGTTTTGCCAGCCGTTGAGGGAGAGGGTGTTTCCTTGGCATCACGTGTCAGAGTGCCTACCTCCTCCTGTAGGTCGTCTAGTCGTTCTTGGTAATCAGACCTACCTCACTCTTAGGAAAAGGGTTCCAAAAGGGTTCAGCTGTCCCCATAGGAGAACCCTTTTTAGTTCCAGGTAGAACCCTCTGTGAAAATGGTTCTACATTATAACCCAAAAGAGTTCTACCTGGAACCAAAAAGGCTTCTTCAAAGAAGAACGATTTTAGGTTATAGAGTGTACTGTCGTGTCGTCAGCAAACTTAATGATGGAGTTTGAACTGTGAGAGGCCACACAGTCGTGGGTATACAGGGAGTACAGGAGGGGACTGAGGACTCACCCTTGTGGGGCCCCCGTGTTGAGGATCAGTGTGGAAGAGGTAATGATGCCTACCTTCACCACCTGGGGGAGGCCCGTCAGGAAGTCCAGGACCCAGTTGTATTGGGAGGAGTTCAGTCCCACGGCTGTGTGTGTGTGTGTGTGTGTGTGTGTGTGTGTGTGTGTGTGTGTGTGTGTGTGTGTGTGTGTGTGTGTGTGTGTGTGTGTGTGTGTGTGTGTGTGTGTGTGTGAGTTAGAAGGGAATAAACAGCAGCAACCTCTTTCTTTAATCCCATTAGTGATTGGACCCAAGGAGCATTTAGCTGTACAAAGTCTAAGACAATGAATGTTGGCTATTATGCAACCATGGCTTTGAAAGAGTCAATGTAAATTATAAAAGTCTTCCACAGGGGGAGGAGGCCATTTTGTTTTCAAACCAATTTAAAAAAAATTGAAATAAGAAAATTACTAGTAAGTTAAACAACTACATATATCTCAGTTAAACCCTGTTTTACATATTTCACAGTTAAACCCTGTTTTACATATTTCACAGTTAAACCCTGTTTTACATATTTCACAGTTACACCCTGTTTTACATATTTCACAGTTAAACCCGGTTTTACATATTTCACAGTTAAACTGTACATCACTTTGAGATATCAGCTGATGTAAGAAGGACTTTATAAATTAATTTGATATAATTTAATTTGAAGCCGTGGTCTACATATTTCACAGTTAAACCCTGTTTTACATATTTCCAATCAGAGCTAGATTTGTGTTTACATTGTGCCTCCTTCAACCATCTGGAAAATCTTGAGAGCTTACATCCTGTATTACTACATGGATTAATAGCTCAGTGGTCATCAGTTCGGTGATACGAGGCTACGCATAAACTCAACAGGATAAAGTAAACCAGATCCTGCAGGGAGCGTGAGAGCACACACTGTGAGGAAGTTAGGTGCTGGTAGTTAGAACGTACTTGTAGGCCAGTTGGTAGAGCATTGCGCTTGCAATACCAGAGTAGTGGGTTTGATTCCCGGGACCACCTGTATATAAACTGTAGGTAGACATGACTGCCAGTCGCGTTTCAATTTTTAGCTGGCATGTTTTATGCAATGCTTCTAGCTCTCTCTAACATTGGTTGTAGGGATACAGAGTCTGAGTCCTAAATGGTACCCTATTCCCTTTGTAGTGCACTACTTTTGACCGTGGTCCATCAAAAGTAGTGCACTATGTAGTGCAGGAAAAGTAGGAAACCATTGAAGGCGGGGCGAATGACGGCTAGCCGACAACATGAGCGTGTGCGCTTCGTTGAAGGTAGACTGTGTCTCCCTCCTCCATCTTCACATCATCTCCATCAGAAGACAAGAGTAGCAATTTGTACAACGTTCTTATACATGGCAGCATTCATACTTGTGCTGTTCCTCTTAAAGCAGCTGAAGATAAAGCAGCTGAATGTAAAGCAGCTGAAGGTTAAGCAGCTGAAGGTTAAGCAGCTGAATGTAAAGCAGCTGAAGGTTAAGCAGCTGAAGATAAAGCAGCTGAAGGTAAAGCAGCTGAAGGTTAAGCAGCTGAATGTAAAGCAGCTGAAGGTTAAGCAGCTGAAGGTTAAGCAGCTGAAGGTTAAGCAGCTGAAGGTTAAGCAGCTGAAGGTAAAGCAGCTGAAGGTTAAGCAGCTGAAGGTTAAGCAGCTGAAGGTAAAGCAGCTGAAGGTTAAGCAGCTGAAGGTTAAGCAGCTGAAGGTAAAGCAGCTGAAGGTAAAGCAGCTGAAGGTAAAGCAGCTGAAGGTTAAGCAGCTGAAGGTTAAGCAGCTGAAGGTTAAGCAGCTGAAGGTTAAGCAGCTGAATGTAAAGCAGCTGAAGGTTCAGCAGCTGAAGGTAAAGCAGCTGAAGGTAAAGCAGCTGAATGTAAAGCAGCTGAAGGTAAAGCAGCTGAAGGTAAAGCAGCTGAAGGTTAAGAAGCTGAAGGTTAAGCAGCTGAAGGTAAAGCAGCTGAAGGTAAAGCAGCTGAAGGTTAAGCAGCTGAAAGTAAAGCAGCTGAAGGTTAAGCAGCTGAAGGTTAAGCAGCTGAAAGTAAAGCAGCTGAAGGTTAAGCAGCTGAAGGTTAAGCAGCTGAATGTAAAGCAGCTGAAGGTTAAGCAGCTGAAGGTAAAGCAGCTGAAAGTAAAGCAGCTGAAGGTTAAGCAGCTGAAGGTTAAGCAGCTGAAGGTAAAGCAGCTGAAGGTAAAGCAGCTGAAGGTTAAGCAGCTGAAGGTAAAGCAGCTGAAGGTTAAGCAGCTGAAGGTTAAGAAGCTGAAGGTAAAGCAGCTGAAGGTAAAGCAGTCCTTTACCTTGAAGACCATAAGAGAACAACGTAGAAAAAATACCTGTGTTGGTGTTGTAGCAGTGGTCAATATTTGTCTGGACATTTCTGTAGAAAACCTCAAATCCAACGGAAAAAGCTACCATTGGTTTGTCTGTGGGTATAAGGTAGAAAAGCAGGTACTGAAACATGTTTGTATCTACGGGCACCTATTGTTCAACAAGGAGGAGACAAATGCATGAGGTGACTATTTACCATTTTCAGCACCAAAATATTTTTTGAATTCATAGCAGCGGAAACCATAAACTTTTAGTTTTCTCTTAAACTTTTGAATTGTATTTATTGTGTGTACGCTTCCTTGACTGTATTTCAGCAACTTGTCTAGCTGATTTCAGCCTTACTGCTTGAGCTGAAATTATATGAACAGCAGAGGCTAAAAGGGAAGTTACACTACTTTATCCAACGCTAGCTAAATATAAAAGGAAGTGATAGTTGATTTCAGTTGATTTGGTCATTTTTCTGCTGGTACCAAGATTAAGTTTATAAATACTGAACTTCCTCTTTAAGAACTGTTCAACCCTAGTAAAATTAGTCAAGTTTGAAAAATATAATAATAATTCACGTATTTTTTAATCCATATTTTTCAGGGGTTGCTGCAGCACCCTCAGCACCCCTACTTTCCGCGGTAATGATTGGGCCAATTGACACAGTTAAAAGATCCCAGCAACTTAGCCATTAGGCGTGCCATTCTGCTACCGTTGCTTGTTTTCTTTGCTGTTGCATGCTGACTTCTAAAAATAATCTCTGAGAATTAGGGAACTATCCGCCATGTCAACTTTACTGGCAGTGTGAGTGTTTGAACAGCCTCATCGGGTTACTGACAAATCATAATTCAACATTTGGTCTGCGATTCAAACCAGAATCCTAACCTGTACGTGCACACTCATTTAGTGTTAGGATCGTGCACAAATGGAGCCATGTATGGAGACCACATTGCCAGAGTAATACTGTAAAATCTTCCAGTCCGTAGACCCCAACCTGCTCCAGGGTTAACCGTTTTGTGGGAGATCGTAACAGGCTTTCCTGGCAAGGTTAAACTTGGCATCCTCATACTTTACTACTTTACTATAATTTTAAAAAATCACGTTTGCGCGTGGCTATTCTACCCTGTAGGTCTTGAACTACGGACTCAGTGAACACAACATCATGTTATTTCAAAAGAACTCAACACTATATATGATGGCCCAATTGAATTCAAATCTGAGTTTCCAGGGTGATGAAAAATAACACTCGTCTTCCACTGTTTGGATTAATATATGTAATCAAACGATGCTTACTGTGTGAAAACATAAACTCAACAGGACTTTGTCAAAAACACAGCTTGTCGATTTTGATTGGCGAGGGCCCTTAGTCACTGTATAAGTACAACCAATCCCCTGCCTCCGTTTCAGAGTGGAGCGGCTGCAGGTGTGTTGTTTCAAAGATCTTAATGGCCTGCCATAGTCTCTTTGTCTGTGAGAGACTCCATTTAATCAGAGTTTAATAATGTGAGGTCAATTGCACTCAGTGTGTAAATCACTCATCCATATGCATTACAAAAGTTCCTTGTGTCTTCGTCATAAACGGCCGAGGACCCCAGAGCTAGAGCAAATGGCATCCTGGGAGATTTCGCTTCTGAACACATGCATATCCTCTCCTCATTTGAAACCACTACAGGGTGGTTGAGGGTGTTCAACATGTGTTCTAATCTATTTTCCCCTGGGTCCCACTTTAAATTAAACTTAACTTTTAAAGCCACTGTCTGGGATTACATAAAAAATATATACTTTTACAAGTGTTGTGTATTTGAGAGGGGTTACATTTTCCCAGCCTCATTCCTTAGCTGTATAACTAAATGGTGATTTGTTGTTTTTTGAATTGCAGACTGTAGCTTTAAGGCATAGTAAAGCCTTTGGAAACTGTTTATAGTATTTAAATGTTTTATTTGATTTATTTGACAGTTTAAAAACACAATGCGGATACAATGCTTTTAAATTATAGAGGATAACATAAAAAGGTTTTTAACTTATTTCCATTGTGGTTAGATTGTATTGTCCGGCAGGCTTCATTGACAGAGTTATTTACACTAGATTATAAATAATTGACAACAAACAAAAAGCATCACTCATCAATAGGAAGAAAACAGTCCAAAAAAAAATAGCATTCATGACAACGTTCAAAAGACCTGTATAGAAGCCTCAGAAATCAATCAAGAGCAAATGCCATCCAGCAAAAAGGTTATTTTTCTCTCTTCTCTCTTCTCGCTCTCTCTCTCTCTATATATATATATATATATATATATTTCTCTCTATTTCTCTCTGTCTCTCTCTCTCTCTGCCTGTCAGTCTGCATGGAGCAGCCAGAGCTGTCAGTCTGCATGGAGCAGCCAGAGCTGTCAGTCTACATGGAGCAGCCAGAGCTGTCAGTATACATGGAGCAGCCAGAGCTGTCGGTCTACAAGGAGCAGGGAGAGCTGTCAGTCTGCATGGAGCAGCCGGAGCTGCCAGTCTGCATGGAGCTGTCAGTCTGCAAGGAGCTGCCAGTCTACAAGGAGCTGCCAGTCTGCAAGGAGCTGCCAGTCTGCAAGGAGCTGCCAGTCTGCAAGGAGCTGCCAGTCTGCACGGAGTTGCCAGTCTGCACGGAGCCGCCAGAGCTGCCAGTTTGTAAGAAGCAGCCAGAGCTGTCAGCCTACATGGAGCAGCCAGAGCCGCCAGTCAGTGTGGAGCAGCCAGAGCCGCCAGTCAGCATGGAGCAGCCAGATCCGTCAGTCAGTCAGACTCTTCCAGATCCGCCAGTCAGCCAGACTCTTCCAGATCCGCCAGTCAGCCAGACTCTTCCAGATCCGCCAGTCAGCCAGACTCTTCCAGATCCGCCAGTCAGCCAGACTCTTCCAGATCCGCCAGTCAGCCAGACTCTTCCAGATCTGCCAGTCAACCAGACTCTTCCAGATCTGCCAGTCAACCAGACTCTTCCAGATCCGCCAGTCAACCAGACTCTTCCAGATCCGCCAGCCAGCCAGGATCTGCCGGAGCCAACTACCTGCCTGAGCTTCCTCTCAGTGCTGAGCTTCCTCTCAGTGCTGAGCTTCCTCTCAGTGCTGGGCTTCCTCTCAGTGCTGGGCTTCCTCTCAGTGCTGGGCTTCCTCTCAGTCCCGAGCTTCCCCTCAGTGCTGAGCTGCCCCTCAGTCCTGAGCTCCCCTGTCCCGAGCTGCCCCTCTGTCCCGAGCTGCCCCTCTGTCCCGAGCTGCCCCTCTGTCCCGAGCTGCCCCTCAGTCCCGAGCTGACCCTCAGTCCAGTGGGGTTCTGGGTGAGGACTACTAGGCCATGGTCGGCGGCGAAGGTGGACTATCCTAGGACACGAGGAGGGGGGACTAATACATTTATAGAGTGGGTTCCACGTCCCGCGCCGGAGCCGGAGCCGCCACCATGGACAGACGCCCACCCGGACCCTCCCTATTGTTTTGATGTGCGTCCGGGAGTCCGCACCTTAGGGGGGGGGGGTTCTGTCACGCCCTGGTCGAAATATATTATGTTTATTCTTCATTTATTCGGTCAGGCCAGGGTGTGACATGGGTTATTGTGGTGTGTTTTTGTCTTGGGGTTTTGTGGGATGGCTGCCTGAGGCGGTTCTCAATCAGAGTCAGGTGATTATCGTTGTCTCTGATTGGGAACCATATTTAGGCAGCCATATTCTTTGTGTGTTTCGTGGGTGATTGTCCTTAGTGTCCTTGTTCCTGTATCTGTGTTAGTTTACACTAGTATAGGCTGTTTCGGTTTTCGTTACGTTCTTTGTTTTGTAGTGTTTGTATTTAGATTCGTGTTACGTTTTTGTTCATTAAACATGGATTGCAATCTACACGCTGCATTTTAGTCCGACTCTCTTTCACCGCATGAAAACCATTACACTCTCTCTCTATTTCTCTCTGTCTCTCTCTCGCTCTCCTGTTATGGTAGCCTTCCTTCCTGCTCGTTCCCCTCTCTCTCTCTATATATATATATATATATGTCTCTCTCTCTCTCTGTCTCTCTGTCTCTCTCTCTCTCTCTGTCTCTCTCTGTCTCTCTCTCTCTCTGTCTCTCTGTCTCTCTGTCTCTCTCTCTCTGGCTCTCTCTGTCTCTGTCTCTCTCTCTCTATATATATATATATATGTCTCTCTCTCTCTCTCTCTCTCTATATATATATATATATATGTCTCTCTCTCTCTCTATATATATATATATATATATATATATATCTCTCCTCTCTCTCTCTATATATATATATATGTCTCTCTCTCTATATATATATATATATATGTCTCTCTCTCTCTATATATATATATATATCTCTCTCTATATATATATATATATATATATATATATATATATATATGTATCTCTCTCTATATATATATATATATCTCTCTCTCTCTCTCTCTCTCTCTCTCTCTCTCTCTCTCTCTCTCTTATATATATATATATATATATATGTCTCTCTCTGTCTCTCTCTCGCTCTCCTGTTATGGCCATCGGTAGCCTTCCTTCCTGCTCGTTTGAAGGGGACAGTAATAGGGACCATCAATCATTGTGTCTATCAAATGCAAACATTGCTGTCCCGTTTTCAATCACAGTGAGACAAAGGTGATGTTCCCACTTTACCTGCGATTAGAGACAGTGATTAATCCACTGGCTGCTCATGAGATAGCCATAGGTGACATCCATTACGGGACTGCGTGTCTGTGTGCGTGTGTGGTGTTATGAATAAATTACAGAAATGAATGTGCTATTACTTCTAAGTAGACGATAATATATTATAGTTCATTGTTAGACGTTAAACTATTTTCACCAAATAGCAAGTTTCTCTCTAATGTACCATAATAATATAGCATGATCAACTGAAATAAGCCAATTTCTCTCATAGTCGGTCCTTGAATCTTGAATCTTAAGTTCATACAAATCTTTACACATGTTAAGTTTGCTGAAAGTAAATGCAGTTGACAGTGAGAGGACATTTCTTTTTTGTTGTTGCTGAGTTTACATCGTCTAATAGTAGGCAGACAACAGACACATCTTCCTGGGTTCGGGAACCATCCCCAGATGGTTTTGAAATGGTAATTGACAAATAATCTGCCTCTTGAACAGCTGCTGTTTTTGCATAAGAGGCCTGTGACATAGATCACTAATTGCCTGGGTGACATCCCTTCACTTCTAGTCTATGAGAAATGGAGTGGCGGAGAGATCTCTGTTTGTATCGATGACTCTCAGGCCACTCGTTGTCCTGACTAACACTTGACCCTAAACCCGATTTGAAGAAAGACTTTGTCTGTTTTGTATACCAGTCAGTGAATATAGGAGTACTATACTGGGTGACGCTTTTACTTAAAGCCGACAGGTATAATCCTTTACTACTTGCTATAAGCATGTATAAGCTGCTATAATGCCTTATAATGAAGCATATTATCTATTTAGAGAAAACTGTGGATAGCTTTTATTTAGTCAGTATAATTGAGATGATACAGTAATAAGACATTATAAGGGGTTTATGCTTATGACAAGTCTTGCAATTCAATATAATCACATCATAATGCATTATATCGATCTGCATTAAGCGTTTCTTTCGTTTGTTTTTGAAAAGGGTCCCTTGAGAACAAATACATGACATCAACATAAACATTTAGAAATGCCGATACGTACAACAGCAAGGTGGTGAATAATTTTACAACCTATCTTACTACACTACGTGGCCAGAAGTAATGTGGACGCCACTTCAAATTAGTGGATTCGGCTATTTCAGCCACACCCGTTGATGACAGGTGAATACAATCGAGCACACAGCCATGCAATCTCCATAGACACACACTGTCAGTAGAATGGCCCATACTGAAGAGCTCGGTGACTTTCAAGGTGGCACCGTCATGGAATGCCACCTTTCCAACAAGTCACTTCGTCAAATGTTTGCCCTGCTAGAGCTGACCCCGGTCAGCTGTAAGTGCTGTTATTGTGAAGTGGAAACATCTAGGAGTAACAACGGCTCAGTCGCCAAATGGTAGGCCACACAAGCTCACAGCCGAGTGCTGAGGCCTGTTTTGCGTAAAAATCGTCTGTCCTCAGTGGCATCACTCACTAGAGTTCCAAATGGCCTCTGGAAGCAACTTCAGCACAACAACTGTTTGTCGGGAGCTTCATGAAATCTGTTTCCATGGCCGAGCAGCTGCACACAAGCCTAAGATCACCACGAGCCATGTCAAGCCTCGGCTGGAGTGGTATAAAGCTCGCCGCCATAGGAATCTGGAGCAGTAGAAACGAGTGCAGTAAGCGAGGTCCATAAAGAAATGGTTTGTCGAGATCGGTTTGGAAGAATTTGACTGGCCTGCACAGAGCCCTGACCTCAACCCCATCGAACACCTTTGGGATGAATTGGAACACCGACTGCGAGCCAGGCCTAATCGCCCAACATCAGTGCCCGACCTCCCTAACGCTCTTGTGGCTGAATGGAAGCAAGTGCCCGCAGCAATGTTCCAACATCTAGTGGAAAGCCTTCCAAGAAGAGTGGAGGCTGTTATAGCAGCAAAGTAGGGACCCACTACACACTAACGGCCATGATTTTGGAATTAGAGGTTCGACGAGCAGGTGTCCACATAATTTTGGCCATGCAGTGTATGTCAACCTGTGTATTGTTGACATAAACAAATGCATGTGTGCTATAGTGCTTGTAAGGGTTCTTACATTGGGAATTATTATGGTACTAACCCCCCCCCCTGTCCATAACATCTTATAATGTTAATTATTATGGTACTAACCCCCCTGTCCATAACATCTTATAATGTTAATTATTATGGTACTAACCCCCCTGTCCATAACATCTTATAATGTTAATTATTATGGTACTACCCCCCTGCCCATAACATCTTATAATGTTAATTATTATGGTACACCCCCCCCCCCGACCATAACATCTTATAATGTTAATTATTATGGTACTAACCCCCTCCCCCTGCCCATAACATCTTCTAATGTTAATTATTATGGTACTACCCCCCCCATAACATCTTCTAATGTTAATTATTATGGTACTAACCCCCCATCCCCCTGCCCATAACATCTTCTAATGTTAATTATTATGGTACTACCCCCCCCCCCCATAACATCTTCTAATGTTAATTATTATGGTACTACCCCCCCCCATAACATCTTATAATGTTAATTATTATGGTACTACCCCCCTGCCCATAACATCTTATGATGTTAATTATTATGGTACTACATCCCCCCCCCCCTGTCCATAACATCTTATAATGTTAATTATTATGGTACTACCCCCTCCCCTGCCCATAACATCCCCTGCCCATAACATCTTATAATGTTAATTATTATGGTACTAACCCCCCTGCCCATAACATCCCCCCCATAACATATTATAATGTTAGTTATTATGGTACTCCCCCCTGCCCATAACATCTTATAATGTTAGTTATTATGGTACTACCCCTGCCCATAGCATCTTATAATGTTAGTTATTATGGTACTAACCCCCCCCCCCATAACATCTTATTGTAACGGTCTTCATGCGGTGAAAGAGAGTCGGACCAAAATGCAGCGTGTAGATTGCGATCCATGTTTAATGAACAAAACGTATCACGAATCTAAATACAAACACTACAAAACAAAGAACGTAACGAAAACCGAAACAGCCTATACTAGTGTAAACTAACACAGATACAAGAACAAGGACACTAAGGACAATCACCCACGAAACACACAAAGAATATGGCTGCCTAAATATGGTCCCAATCAGTGACAACGATAAACACCTGCCTCTGATTGAGAACCACTTCAGACAGCCATAGACTTAACTAGAACACCCCACTAAGCTACAAACCCAATACCAACACACCACATACAAAAACCACATGCCACACCCTGGCCTGACCAAATAAATGAAGATAAAAACAAAATACCTCGACCAGGGCGTGACAGAACACCACCCCCTAAGGTGCGGACTCCCGGACGCACCTCAAAACAATAGGGAGGGTCCGGGTGGGCGTCTGTCCATGGTGGCGGCTCCGGCGCGGGACGTGGACCCCACTCAATCCTCTCGTCCTTGGATAGTCCACACTCGCCGCCGACCATGGCCTAGTAGTCCTCACCCAGAACCCCTGGACTGAGGAGCAGATTGGGACTGAGGGGCAGCTCGGGATCGAGGCAGCTCGGTACTGAGGGGAAGCTCGGGACAGAGGGGCAGCTCGGGACAGAGGGGCAGCTCGGGACAGAGGGGCAGCTCGGGACTGAGGGGAAGCTCGGGACTGAGGGGAAGCTCGGGACTGAGGGGAAGCTCAGCACTGAGAGGAAGCTCAGCACTGAGAGGAAGCTCAGCACTGAGAGGAAGATCAGGCAGGTAGTTGGCTCCGCCAGATCCTGGCTGGCTGGCGGATCTGGAAGAGTCTGGTTGACTGGCGGATCTGGAAGAGTCTGGTTGACTGGCAGATCTGGAAGAGTCTGGTTGACTAGCAGATCTGGAAGAGTCTGGCTGACTGGCAGATCTGGAAGAGTCTGGCTGACTGGCGGATCTGGAAGAGTCTGGCTGACTGGCGGATCTGGAAGAGTCTGACTGACTGGCGGATCCTGGCAGACTGACAGATCTGGCTGTTCCATGCTGAATGGCGGCTCTGGCTGCTCCACACTGACTGGCGGCTCTGGCTGCTCCATGTAGGCTGACAGCTCTGGCGGCTTCTTACAAACTGGCAGCTCTGGCGGCTCCGTGCAGACTGGCAGCTCCGTGCAGACTGGCAGCTCCTTGCAGACTGGAAGCTCCTTGCAGACTGGCAGCTCTGGCTGCTTCATGCAGACTGGCAGCTCTGGCTGCTTCATGCAGACTGGCAGCTCTGGCTGCTCCATGCAGACTGGCAGCTCTGGCTGCTCCATGCAGGCTGATCCCAAGGTCCTTCTCCGAATAATTCCTCCTCCCATGTCGATACCTCCTTTTGTTGCTCCTTGGGGCGGCTACACTCCCCTGGTTTAGCCCAGGGTCCTCTCCCGTCAAGGATTTCCTCCCAAGTCCAAAAGTCCTTTTTACGCTGCTCCTGCTGCTGCCTTTGCTGTTTCTCCTGTGGCTCCTGCCTGTTGACACGCTGCTTGGTCTGTTTGTGGTGGGTGATTCTGTAACGGTTTTCATGCGGTGAAAGAGAGTCGGACCAAAATGCAGAGTGTAGATTGCAATCCATGTTTAATGAACAAAACATAACACGAATCTAAATACAAACACTACAAAACAAAGAACGTAACGAAAACCGAAACAGCCTATACTAGTGTAAACTAACACAGATACAGGAACAAGGACACTAAGGACAATCACCCACGAAACACACAAAGAATATGGCTGCCTAAATATGGTTCCCAATCAGAGACAACGATAAACACCTACCTCTGATTGAGAACCACTTTAGACAGCCATAGACTTAACTAGAACACCCCACTAAGCTACAAACCCAATACCAACACACCACATACAAAAACCCCATGCCACACCCTGGCCTGACCAAATAAATGAAGATAAACACAAAATACCTCGACCAGGGCGTGACAGAACCTCCCCCCCCAAGGTGCGGACTCCCGGACGCACCTCAAAACAATAGGAAGGGTCCGGGTGGGCGTCTGTCCATGGTGGCGGCTCCGGCGTGGGACGTGGACCCCACTCAATCACCATCTTAGTCCCTCCTCCTCTCGTCCTTGGATAGTCCACCCTCGCCGCCGACCATGGCCTAGTAGTCCTCACCCAGAACCCCACTGGACTGAGGAGCAGATCGGGACTGAGGGGCAGCTCGGGACCGAGGCAGCTCGGGACAGAGGGGCAGCTCAGGACAGAGGGGCAGCTCGGGACAGAGGGGAAGCTCGGGACTGAGGGGAAGCTCGGGACTGAGGGGAAGCTCAGCACTGAGAGGAAGCTCAGCACAGAGAGGAAGCTCAGCACTGAGAGGAAGCTCAGGCAGGTAGTTGGCTCCGGCAGATCCTGGCTGGCTGGCGGATCTGGAAGAGTCTGGTTGACTGGCGGATCTGGAAGAGTCTGGTTGACTGGCGGATCTGGAAGAGTCTGGTTGACTGGCGGATCTGGAAGAGTCTGGCTGACTGGCGGATCTGGAAGAGTCTGGCTGACTGGCGGATCTGGAAGAGTCTGGCTGCCTGGCGGATCTGGAAGAGTCTGACTGACTGGCGGATCCTGGCAGACTGACAGATCTGGCTGCTCCATGCTGAATGGCGGCTCTGGCTGCTCCACACTGACTGGCGGCTCTGGCTGCTCCATGTAGGCTGACAGCTCTGGCGGCTTCTTACAAACTGGCAGCTCTGGTGGCTCTGTGCAGACTGGCAGCTCCGTGCAGACTGGCAGCTCCTTGCAGACGGGAAGCTCCTTGCAGACTGGCAGCTCTGGCTGCTTCATGCAGACTGGCAGCTCTGGCTGCTTCATGCAGACTGGCAGCTCTGGCTGCTCCATGCAGGCTGGCAGCTCTGGCTGCTTCATGCAGACTGGCAGCTCTGGCTGCTCCATGCAGGCTGGCAGCTCTGGCTGCTCCATGCAAGCTGGCAGCTCCATGCAGGCTGGCAGCTCTGGCTGCGCTGAACAGGCAGGAGACTCCAGCAGCGCAGGAGAGGAGGAAGGCTCTAGCTGCGCTGAACAGGCGAGGCGCACAGTAGGTCTGATGCGTGGTGCTGGCACTGGTGGTACTGGGCCGAGGACACGCACAGGAAGCCTGGTGTGGGGAGCTGCCACCGGAGGGCTGGGGTGTGGAGGAGGTACTGGGTAGACCGGACCGTGCAGGCGCACTGGAGCTCTTAAGCACCGAGCCTGCCCAACCTTACCTGGTTAAATACTCCCGGTTGCTCTGCCAGTGCAGCAAGGTGGAATAGCCCGCACTGGGCTATGCAGGCGAACCGGGGACACCGAGCGTAAGGCTGGTGCCATGTAAGCCGGCCCAAGGAGACGCACTGGGGGCCAGATGGCATTTGGCTCGACGCTCAATCTAGCCCGGCCAATACGCGGAGCTGGAATAGAATGCACCGGGCTATGCACCCGCACTGAAGACACCGTGCGCACCACAGCATAACACGGTGCCTGCCCGGTCTCTCTAGCCCCCCGGTAACCACAGGAAGTTGGTGCCGGTCTCCTACCTAGCGTCGCCATACTCCCTGTGTGCCCCCCCAATAATTTTTGGGGCTGACTCCCGGGCTTCCAACCGCGTCGCCGCGCTGCCTCCTCATACCTGTGCCTCTCAGCTCTCGCCGGCTCTAGTTCTTCTTTGGGGCGGCGATATTCTCCAGGCTGATCCCAAGGTCCTTCTCCGAATAATTCCTCCTCCCTTGTCGATACCTCCTTTTGTTGCTCCTTGGGGCGGCTACACTCCCCTGGTTTAGCCCAGGGTCCTCTCCCGTCGAGGATTTCCTCCCAAGTCCAAAAGTCCTTTTTACGCTGCTCCTGCTGCTGCCTTTGCTGTTTCTCCTGTGGCTCCTGCCTGTTGACACGCTGCTTGGTCCGTTTGTGGTGGGTGATTCTGTAACGGTTTTCATGCGGTGAAAGAGAGTCGGACCAAAATGCAGAGTGTAGATTGCGATCCATGTTTAATAAACAAAACGTAACACGAATCTAAATACAAACACTACAAAACAAAGAACGTAACGAAAACCAAAACAGCCTATACTAGTGTAAACTAACACAGATACAGGAACAAGGACACTAAGGACAATCACCCACGAAACACACAAAGAATATGGCTGCCTAAATATGGTTCCCAATCAGAGACAACGATAAACACCTGCCTCTGATTGAGAACCACTTCAGACAGCCATAGACTTAACTAGAACACCCCACTAAGCTACAAACCCAATACCAACACACCACATACAAAAACCCCATGCCACACCCTGGCCTGACCAAATAAATGAAGATAAACACAAATTTTTATGGTACTACCTTCCCTATAACATCATATAATGTTAATTATTATGGTACTAACCCCCCCATAACATCGTATAATGTTAATTACTATGGTACTAACCCCCCCATAACATATTATAATGTTAATTATTATGGTACTAACCCCCCATAACATATTATAATGTTAATTATTATGGTACTACCCCCCTAACATATTATAATGTTAGTTATTATGGTACTAACCCCCCCCCCCCCCACAACATATTATAATGTTAGTTATTATGGTACTAACCCCCCATAAAATATTATAATGTTAGTTATTATGGTACTAACCCCCCCATAACATATTATAACCCCCCCCCACAACATCTTATAATGTTAGTTATTATGGTACTAACCCCCCCACAACATATTATAATGTTAGTTACTATGGTACTAACCCCCCCCCATAACATATTATAATGTTAGTTATTATGGTACTAACCCCCCCATAACATTTTGCTCATCTGTTATCCTGATGGTAGACATTTTATGTTCGTCCCAAATGGCACCCTATTCCCTATATAGTGGAATACTTTTGACCAGAGCTCTATGTGTCTGTGGTCAAACTGTGTAGGGAATAAGGATACCATTTGGGACGCAATGTTGCAGCACTAACCTTGTAGGGGTCACATTAGTAACGGTCCGATTGATATTCTGAAGTAGCCTAATACTTAGATCCGTGGAATCAGATGGTCAGCGTTGAGATGAAATGGCCTTTTAATAATGTTCTGATTGGCTCACATAAACAGCATCAGTGTTTTTTAATCAACACATTGGACGGTTCTTTCTCTGCTTATCCTGTGGTTGCAGAGTGAGTTGTCTATGACTTGGGTGGCTGGAGTCTGACAATTTTTAGGGTCTTCCACTGACACCGCCTGGTATAGAGGTCCTGGATGGCAGGGAGCTCCGCCACAGTGATGTACTGGGCTGTAGGCGCTACCCTCTGTAGTGCCTTGCGGTCGGATGCCAAACAGTTGCCATACCAAGTGGTGATGCAACCATTCAAGATGCTCTCAAAGGTGCAGCTGTAGAGCTTTATGAGGATCCCATGCCAAATATTTTCAGCCTCCTGAGTGGTAATAGATGTTGTCGTGCCCTCTTCACGACAATGTTGGTGTGTGTGGACCATAATAGATCCTTAGTGATGTGGACACCAAGGAACTTGAAGCTCTCGACCCACTCCACTACAGCCCTGTCAATGTGAATGGGGGCGTGCTCTGCCCTCCATTTCCTGTAGTTCACGATCAGTTACTGTGTCTTGCTGACAATGACGGAGAGGTATAGCTTCAAAACATAGTTACCACTATTATTTTGATCTCATGGATTTTTTCAGATTTTTTTAACCAGGTAAGTCACTGAGAACACGTTCTTTTTTACAGTAACGACCTGGACATTGCTGGTGGTCAGTCCTTAAATCCATAGTTCTGTCTATGAATTTCAGAGGGCACTCCAGCCCAAACAGTGACGGGGCGTCTCCGCTTGGTTATTGTTTGTTTTGTAAATTGCCCCTTTAATGTTCACTCAGTATTCAGTAAATTCAATTTGACACTCAGTATTCAATGTCATCTCGATGACTGTATTCATCTTTTTGTCTTTTTCTTTGCATATCTTTTTCTATATTTTTTCTAAAAACTCAACTTCAAAACACTCTCCTGCAACCCGCCTCACCAAATGTGATGCGGATCTGTTTTATTATTCACCTCATATCTGAAATCCACAACAGAAGCTGGCCAGACGTTAGCCAGCTCACTAGCTAACGTTCGTATTCAGCTAACCACGGCTAGCAGTCATCAGCTATCCTTTAGCTCGGAAAGATATCTCCAGTTTTGTACAACGCGACTCAGACCAGAGCATACCGGACCTATTTTCTGTCCATATCCCCGGATTTCTACCACAAGCTCTGGACATTTACACCTGGATCTTGCAGCTAACTAGTTGCTATCCGAGTGACTATTGGCTAAAGTCGATTCCGGAGCAAAACACCAATTATCCCGGAGCTAGCCAGCTGGAGCGAGCCACTCCTGGGCTACAATCACCTATCCGGGACCCGTTTACCTGCCGTTTACCTGCCGACGCGGAGCCCCACTGGGCCTTCACGAATGGAATACCGACGTTATGTGTGGAGTTACTTCTCATACAGAGTTCAATGTGTCAAAACTGAGGGCCTGTTGTCCGGGCCTCTGGCAGTCTCTATGGTGGTGCCACAAGGTTCAATTCTTGGGCCGACTCTCTTCTCTGTATATATCAATGATGTCGCTCTTGCTGCTGGTGAGTCTCTGATCCACCTCTACGCAGACGACACCATTCTGTATACTTCTGGCCCTTCTTTGGACACTGTGTTAACAACCCTCCAGACGAGCTTCAATGCCATACAACTCTCCTTCCGTGGCCTCCAACTGCTCTTAAATACAAGTAAAACTAAATGCATGCTCTTCAACCGATCGCTGCCTACACCTGCCCGCCTGTCCAGCATTACTGCTCTGGACATTTTTTTTTTGACTTGAATACGTGGACAACTACAAATACCTAGGTGTCTGGTTAGACTGTAAACTCTCCTTCCAGACCCATATCAAACATCTCCATTCCAAAGTAAAATCTAGAATTAGAACTATTAGAATCTAGAACTATTTTGCAACAAAGAATCCTTCACTCATGCTGCCAAACATACCCTCGTAAAACTGACCATCTTACCGATCCTTGACTTCGGCAATGTCATTTGTAAAATAGCCTCCAACACCCAACTCAACAAATTGGATGCAGTCTATCACAGTACCATCCGTTTGTCACCAAAGCCCCATATACTACCCACCACTGCAACCTGTACGCTCTCGTTGGCTGGCCCTCGCTTCATACTCGTCGCCAAACCCACTGGCCCCAGGTCATCTACAAGACCCTGCTAGGTAAAGTCCCGCCTTATCTCAGCTCTCTGGTCACCATAGCTGCACCCACCCGTAGCACGCGTTCCAGCAGGTATATCTCACTTGTCACCCGCAAAGCCAATTCCTCCTTTGGCCGCCTCTCCTTCCAGTTCTCTGCTGCCAATGACTGGAACGAACTACAAAAATCTCTGAAACTGGATGCATTTATCTCCCTCACTAGCTTTAAGCACCACTAGCTTTAAGCACTCTCTTCCCCCTTTCTCCCCTCTCTCTTCCTCCTCTCTCTCCTTTCTCTTCCCTCTCTCTCTTTGTCTCCTCTCTCCCCTTTCTCTTTATCTCCCCTCTCTCCCCCTTCTCTCCCCTCTCTCTCCCTCTCTGCCCTTTCTCTCCCCTCTCTCTTCTCTCTCTTCCCTCTCTCCCCTCTCTCTCCACTTGCTCTCGCCTTTCTCTCCCCTCTCTCTCCCCTTTCTCTTTCTCTCTCTCCCCTTTCTCTCCCCTCTCTCCCCTTTCTCTTCCTCCACCCTTTCTCTTCCTCTCCCCTCTTTCTTCCCTCTCTCTCCCCTCTCTCTCCCCTCTCTTCCCTCTCTCCCCTCTCTCTTCACTCTGCTCTTTCTCTCACCGCCCTCCCCTTTCTCTCCCCTCTCTCCACTCTCTCTCCCCTTTCTCTTTCTCCACCCTTTCTTTCTCTCCCCTATTTCTTCCCCCTCTCTCCCCTCTCTCTCCCCTCTCTCCCCTCTCTCTTCCCTCTCTGCCCTTTCTCTTCAATCTCTTCCCTCTCTCTTCAATCTCTTCCCTCTCTGCTCTCTCTCCCCTTCCTCTCCTATCTCTCCCCCTCTCTTCACCCTCTCTCCCCTCTCTCTTCCTCCTCTTCCTCCTCTCTCCCCTTTATCTCCTCTCTCTCCCCTTTCTCATTTCTCTCTCTTCCCTTGCTCTCCCCCTCTCTCTTCCTTCTCTCTTTCTCGCCCTTTTCTCTCCCCTTTCTCTCCTCTCTTTCCTATTTCTTTATCTTCTATCTCTCCCTCCACTCCCCTCCGTCTTCCATCTCTCTCTCCCATTTCTCTCCCCGCTCTCTTCCCTCTCTTTTCCCTCTCTCCCTTTTCTCTTTCTCTCCCCTCTCTCCTCCCTCTCTCTCCCCCTTCTCCCCTTTCTCTTTCACTCCCCTCTCTCCTCCCTCTCTCCCCCATCTCTTCCCTCTCTCCCCTTTCTCTTTCTCTCCCCTCTATCCTCCCTCTCTCTCTCACATCTCTTCCCTCTCTCTTCCCTCTCCCTCCCCATCTCTTCCCCCTCTCTCTCCTCTCTTTCTCTCCCAACTCTCTTCCCTTCTCTCCTCTTTCAATCCCACTTTCTCTTCCCTCTCTCTTCCTTTCTCTCCTCTCTCTTCCCTCTTCCTCTCTCCCCTCTCGCTTTCTCTCTCCAGTATGTCTTTGCCCAGTCCTCCTCTTGATGTAGACAGATGGGAATTTACTGCAAATCCCGCAGTGATAAGAGGCCACATGACCCGTGTGCAGGAAGTGTGACGTCTGTCTGTTGCCATTTCTCTGCTTTTATCTAGCCTCCGCTGCTCTGATGGCTAGGGGAAATGATGCAGAGTGGCTGCCGTTGAACAGCCTCTCCCTCGCAGAAGAAATACATTTTGTGTGGTTCACTTCAGATGAACAAAATTAGTCCCCAAAAGTGATATGTCAGCCTATGAATGACAGGCATGCTAATTGTTCTCCTAGGATAGATGTGACAAAATGCCCCACCAATGGGAGAGAGGGTCTGACTGCACAATAGGCTGGGAGAAAGTGCAGTGTATAGGTTTCCTTACTTGGGGTCTAAGATTTACTGTAGTCCTATATAAACAGGTCAGAAAGGACTTAATCATTATCTCCTGATCCTGGCAGCTCTGAGCTGAGCCCCAGACTGTTAGCTTATAGGGCGCGCGTGTGTGCGACCAGATGCAAGGCTTTCAGAGACACTAGACATGATTTCAGAAGCAGCCATGTGGAACGTTCCCCAATTTATTTCTGTCTATCAGGAAACCCCAGTATAAGTCTGATCCAGACAGCCTCTTTGTCTGTCTGTCTGTCTATCTGTCTGTCTGTCTGTCTGTCTGTCTGTCTGTCTGTCTGTCTGTCTGTCTGTCTATCGATTTATCAGGAAACCCCAGTATAAGTCACAACCTGTCTGTCTGTCTGTCTGTCTGTCTATCTGTCTATCTGTCTGTCTGTCTGTCTGTCTGTCTATCTGTCTGTCATCTGTCTGTCTATCGATTTATCAGGAAACCCCAGTATAAGTCACAACCTCTCTGCCTGTCTGCCTGTCTGTCTCAATGTCTCAATGTCTCAATGTCTGTCTGTTTCAATGTCTTCCGTCTGTCTACCTGTCTGTCTGTATCTGTCTATCTATTTTCTGTCTGTCTAGCTGTCTGTCTATCTGACTAGCTGTCTGTCTGGTTGTCTGTCTGTCTGTCTCAATGTCTGTCTCAATGTCTGTCTCAATGTCTTCCGTCTGTCTACCTGTCTGTCTGTATCTGTCTATCTATCTTCTGTCTGTCTAGCTGTCAGTCTGACTAGCTGTCTGTCTATCTGTCTCCTGTCTGTCATATGTCTGTCTATCTGTCTCCTGTCTGTCTCTCTCACTGTCTTCTGTCTGTCTCTCTCACTGTCTTCTGTCTGTCTATCTGTCCATCTGTATCTGTCTATCTGACTAGCTGTCTGTCTATCTGTCTCCTGTCTGTCTCATGTCTGTCATCTGTCTGTCTATCTGACTAGCTGTCTGTCTATCTGTCTCCTGTCTGTCTGTCAATCTGTCTCCTGTCTGACTCTCTCACTGTCTTCTGTCTGTCTATCTGTCTGTCTGTCTCGCTCATTGTCTATCTGTCTAGCTGTCTGTCTGTCTCTTTCTTTTTTTTGTCTCTCTCTCTCTTTATCTCGCTCACTCCCTCTGTCACTCTCTCTCACAGGTTGACATTTATTGTCATGAGTCTTGTCCTGGAAGCAGAACTGAGTGATTTCCCCTTAGGTAGGCCAGCTGAAAAGTCAACATTGACTATATTGTAAAAAGTCATGAAAGCAAAAATGTGGTTTTTGATCTTAATTTAAGATTAGGGTTAGGCAGTAAGGTTAGCAGTGTGATTAACGTTAGGGTTAAAATCCGATTTCATGACTGTGTGGCTGTACCAGCTGGTGACCACTCTGCAGAGCTGCCTCCAGAACAACATTCAGGACAAAAAAAACACTAACTTGCCCCTCCCCCATCTCTCTTTTGTTGGCAGTCCCAGGTGATGCAGCTATGCCAGGCAGAGCTCCAGATGGGGCGGGTGTGTGGGTTTTTAGCCGCGGTGCCCCCCACTCAGACTGGCTGGCTGGTTGGTCACCCCCCCCCCCCACCCCACTTATGTAGGCCGGCTCCATTAGGAGCTGAGAGCCCACGGCCATTTACCAGGGGTCTAGATTAAGAAAACACATGTGGATGGCCTGAATGATGAATTATTTCTAGTCCAGCCTGTATGCTGAGCAAACAGGCCTTTCCTATTTATACAATGGACACGTGCGCGCACACACACACACACACACACACACACACACACACACACACACACACACACACACACACACACACACACACACACACACACACACACACACACGCACATCTGCATGCAAGTAGACACAAACATACAGACATATTCTTTCCTTTTTCTGCATGAGAAACAAATGAACAACTAGCAACTAGCAACTAGCATACTAACTACTACTAGTTAACACCTAACATGCTAACTACCACTAGTTAACACCTAACATGCTAACTACCACTAGTCAACACCTAACATACTAACTACCACTAGTCAACACCTAGCATGCTAACTACCAATAGTTAACACCTACCATACCAACTACCACTAGTTAACACCTAGCATACTAACTAATGCTAGTTAACAGCTAACATACTAACTACCACTAGTTAACACCTAACATACTAACTACTAACTACCACTAGTTAACACTGAACATACTAACTATCGCTAGTTAACACCTTGAGACTAACTACCACTAGGAAACACCTAACATACTAACTACCGCTAGTTAACACCTAGCATACTAACTACCACTAGTTAACACCTAACATATTAACTACCACTAGTTAACACCTATCATACTAACTACCACTAGTTAACACCTAGCATACTAACTACCACTAGTTAACACCTAGCATACTAACTACCACTAGTTAACACCTAACATACTAACTACTGCTAGTTAACACCTAACATACTAACATCCACTAGTTAACACCTAACATACTAACTAGTCATACAGTCAAATCCAAAAGAGAAAGTCTGAGCATCTGGTTGTTGTGGTCATTAGCAACAGAGAATGGTCTTAGCACCTGGTTGTTGTAGTCATTAGCAACAGAGAAAGGTCTTAGCACCTGGTTATTGTAGTCATTAGCAACAGAGAAGGGTCTTAGCACCTGGTTGTTGTAGTCATTAGCAACAGAGAAAGGTCTTAGCACCTGGTTGTTGTAGTCATTTACAACAGAGAAGGGTCTAAGCACCTGGTTGTTGTAGTCATTAGCAACAGAGAGGGGTCTGAGCACCTGGTTGTTGTAGTTATCAGAAAGCTCCCCACATTTCTCATTCTTAGATTAGTCCAGTCAGGCTAGAACACACAGTGTGTTTGTGTTTCCATTCCACTGTGACGAGAGATGACTGGGGGGGGAGTCAGGAGATGCCGCATGTGTGTTGTATGGGATGGGATGGGGCGATTTATCGGACGGTTAGTTCTCAGAATTCCTTGATTTATGTCGCCATCTGCTGGACTAAAGAAAGAACTACATCCTTGGACAACAAACGCATACAGCCATTGGTGTTATTGCTTTTGTAGGTCTACTTTTACTTGCCTGATCCACCATCTTTATCACTGCGCTCTTTTCTGAGTAACAGAATGTAAGCTACCGTGTATAGGATGGTGTAATGAGGCTATACTTATACTAATTCTAATGTTTTCTTTAAATTTGTTTTTATTGTGTCAACCCACCACTTGTTTTGGTAAACAACAGCAGAGGGATGTGTTTGCAGAAATGTGACAATTTTCACATTTTTAAACAGAGCTATGGACTTACCATCCATGAAATCAAAATGATATGTTGTTTTGAAGATATACAGTTGATCTAATATCACATTGCATTTAATAAGTTATATTCATCAAGAATCCTGGACTGTTACCATGCATTTAAAAGTCCAATCCAGGAAACCCCCTTTAAACGCACAGTATATGAAGTCTGAGCTAGTATGTCATTTTGTTTTATAATATGAGGACTTGATAATGTGGCTTCCAGTTTTGTATCATATGTAGTTGTGTTCCAATGGGAACAACTGTAATATAACTGTGGTTCAGTCACTGGATGGATTATCACTGTCAAAGTTGGTTGTTTTGTAAGTTGGTTTACATAAAGGTGTTTGCTGATCATGTCATACGTGAAGTGGATCAGCCAGAGGCTTGAATGTTTATGGCCCAAATATATTCAACAGAGAAATGTTTGAGGCAGGTTTTCTCTCCCCACTCACCAGTATTTAAAACCCATTATTCCTTATAAAGCGATATTGTTAGCAGGAAGACAAATATAGAATATACCTGTATTGAAAATGTTCTTGTATAGAAAGGGCCTTTGGGTTGGATGTAGGTTCTGAGTGGAATTCCATTATTTAGTCAATCAACTCAATTATATGTGAAGAGTTTATTTACAAAAATCTATAGACCGGGTAGAAAGTGACTCTACTGACATTTTCAATCTCTCCTTTCCCCAATCGGTAATCCCAACATGTTTCAAGCTGACCACTATTGTCCATGTTCCCAAGAACTCCCAAGGTAACCTGCCTAAATGACTATCGCCCTGAAGCACTCACATCTGTAATTCTAAATTTGAAAGGCTGGTCATGACACACATCAACACCATCATCCCAGACACCATGGATCCACTCCTATTGGCATAGCGCCTCAACAGATCCACAGATGACTCATCCCACTGCCCTCTCCCACCTGGACAAGAGGGTGAAATAACTGTCAGAATGCTGTCCATAGAGTTCAGCCTTCAGCACCACAGTACCCTCCAAGCTTATCACCAAGTTGGGGACCCTTGGACCGAACACCTCCCTCTGCAAATGGATCCTGGACTTCCTGACCGGCCGGCCCCAGGTGGTGAGGGTAGGCAACAACACCTCCACCACGATGACCCTCAACATGTGGTTCCTCTCAGGGGTGCGTGCTTAGTGCCCTCTTGTACTCCCTGTATTCCCTGTACTCCCTGTTCACCCATGACTGCATGGCCACACACAATTCCAACACCATCATCAAGTCTGCTGACGACACGACAGTGGTAGGCCTGATCGCCGATGCCGATGACAGCCTACAGGGAGGAGGTCAAAGACTTGCCAGTGTGGTGCCAGGACGACAACCTCTCCCTCAACATCAGTTAGACCAAGAAGCTGATCGTGGACTACAGGAGGAAGAGGGAAGATCAAGCACCCATCCACATTGATGGGACTGTAGTGGAGCGATTTGAAAGCTTCAAGTTACTTGGCGTACACATCACTAAAAACTTAACATAACCTCATCATCGTGATATCTTGACTGGTTGCATCACTGTTTGGTATGTAAAATGCAGCGCCCTCGATCACAAAATGCTACAGAGTGTGGTGCAGACAGCCCAGTACATCGCTGGAGCCGAGCTCCCTGCCATCCAGAACTTCTATATCAGGCGGCAGGCCCGAAAAGACTATATACTGTATACACACTCACACACATTACACTGACACTACACTTGTGATAAAATGGCTGCCGTTTTACGGGCTCCTAACCAACTGTGCTATTTAGTTTTTTTTTTCTCACATTGTTTATAACTCGTTTTGTACATAAAGTTTCTGCTACCGTCTCCTTATAACCGAAAAGAACTTCTGGAGATCAGAACAGCGATGACTCACCTCGAACTGGACAAAGATTTTTTATTTTTCATGATTCCGACACGAAGGATATACTGCTTCTCGAAGACCAGGCCAAAATGCAGCGTGGTGGTTATTCATGTTCTTTAATAAAAGGAACTAGACATGAAATAACTAACAAAACAATAAATGAACGAAAACCTAAACAGTCCTATCTGGTGTAGACACAGAGACAGGAACAATCACCCACAAACACACAGTGAAACCCAGGCTACCTAAATATGGTTCCCAATCAGAGACAATGACTAACACCTGCCTCTGATTGAGAACCATATCAGGCCAGACATAGAAATAGACAAACAAGACATCCAACATAGAATGCCCACTCAGATCACACCCTGACCAACCAAAACATAGAAACATACAAAGCAAACTATGGTCAGGGTGTGACAGACGGAGATAAAGGGGGCGAAGATTGGGGTGCCTTGTGAGGATTCGTAGGCGAGTGATAAAATCACCACTACCATCGGTTCTATTGGCCAACGTGCAACAGTGAAGAGGTGCCTCCGGGATGCTGGCCTTCTAGGCAGATTTGCAAAGAAAAAGCCATATCTCAGACTGGACAATAAAAAATGAAATATTAAGATGGGCAAAAGAACACAGACCCTGGAAAGAGGAACTCTGACTAGAAGGCCAGCATCCCGGAGGCGCCTCTTCACTGTTGATGTGGAGACTGGTGTTTTGCGGGAAAATTATAAGTGACCCCAAACTTTTGAATGTTAGTGTATGTTTAGAACTCAGTTATACACTGGTGAGCTTTCCAATGGCTACAAGGCTGCAATAATTTCCTATTTATGTCTGTTAACTTGTCGAGACTGGACTAGACCCAATCAACGACCTTACCCTCAACTAGCCCTAGTCATGAATCTGACCCCAAAGTTGATGTTTCCCACACTCATTAACCACCATAAATCTGATTAGTCCTGATCTGTCCAGTTTAAATGAAAAGTTTCAGCTTGTTCGTGTGATAGTCCTCTTTTATTAACGATGTGATTCCGTAGACAAAGACAACTGAATAGACTTCAGCTTCACACTGACATCACAAGTGGTTCATGAGATTACATGCATTAAGCTGCTTTAGCTGCAGGAATAGAAACATTAAGAAGTGGAGCCGTCTTAGGTGCACGTGTTAGGTGGCGTCTTCGTGAAAGATATGCCCTATATGACTAACGCTCTTCAACTTGACAGACTATTCTATAAGGAAAAATAATATCCCCTTTCTGGACATATTTATTCAGGGGTAAGTTAGTGCATTTACCTGGTTGTTCATTCAGGGGTAAGTTAGTGCATTTACCTGGTTGTTCATTGCATCGGAGTCTCTGAGATATAGGTTGTGTATGCCAGGAATGCATATAGCTCACCTGAGAATGTATCGGAAGGCATTGAAAATGGTCACGGAGAATAAAATGGAGTGTATTGGGAATCTGGGATTCCAGAGGAAATGTGTTTCTTACCATTAAAATGAATAACTGATTCAGTAAAGCATGCTAAATGTTACCGTGTATAAGGGTTGGGATCAATTGCAATTTAATTTGAAATTCCAATTCAATTCTTGAATTCACTTATTAGTTGGAAAATGTACGTTGAGTTAAATTTGAATTTCAAAAATCTTGTAATTTAAATTTTCTACATTTCACAGTTAATGAAATTAGTGCACATAGTATCAAAAATGTATTGTAGGATGTGTTTTTAATCATATCACTATATTTTAATGAACCTGTATCACTATATTTTCAGTATAGCTAGGCTGTCTGAAATGACATGATCAGCCTGAAAGGAAGTCAATTTGAATTTGTGGAATTGTTGGGGATCATTTCAATATTTGGAATTGACCTAACATTGGAATTCAGAAGAATGAACTTATATCTGAATTCATAGACTGACCTGGAATTGAATTCAATGTAATTTACAGGGAGAGAGAATTGAGTTAGGGTTGAATTTGTGGAATTGACCCCAATTCGAGGTCTTTTGGAAATAGTGATAATATATATTTCCAGGTAAGTATGTAATGTGGATATGGGTGGCGAAGGCTATTTGTTCTTTCCTGGTGTTGGGTAATTCTACTCAATGGATTACATTTAATTAAATTCTTGTTTAATTTTATATGCATTTTTGCCTGTATCACTATCGACATTACATCCTTATCTAATGCTGACATTACACGAGGTGAGATGACAAGACATTACATTACATTCATGTCAAGCAGTTTGGCCTAAATTAAGCCAATTTATCTTAAAAACATTTTTTATAAATGTATGGTACATCAATTCTTTGCATCAATTGTGATGCTTTTTAAAATTCTGGGCTCATTCAGTGGTTGAATAAATCTGTAATTTTGGACCTGAGCATAATCGTGGAGATAGATACCTATTTCCTATGCCAGCACAAGAGAGTGGACATTAAGCCTCTAGCCTAGTGGTTAGAGCATTGGACTAGTAACCGAAAGGTTGCAAGTTCGTAATCCCCGAGCTGACAAGGTACAAATCTGTCATTCTGCCCCTGAACAGGCAGTTAACCCACTGTTCCTAGGACATCATTGAAAATAAGGATTTGTTCTTAACTGACTTGCGAGGTAAATAAAGGTAAAAATAAAAAATATGCAACATGATCACATCAGAAAACAGTTTTCTGTCCGTTTCATACTGCTTTATAATAATCTATTGGTGTGGACATTTTCGGCCTACCATTTTATCGATAACAGTACCAACGCTACAGTTGCTGTAGATGTGCCGCTGTTTTTTGAGAGACAATTCTAATCAAACACTCAGAGATTGGTACGTTGCATGCATCATAATCAATATTTTGGTTTTGATTTGCAATCTTAACCAAACACCTAGCGAGCTTGTCAATCTGTTCACATTTTTGTTTTGAATAATGGCTAAGGTGTGGCTTGACAGCCACTGGATCTGGGTTGGACCCCCGTTCAGGGCTACCCCCAGAATTCACTACAGTATATAAACACTGTTCATTCTGTTATTACTTTTAACCCTATCAGTCTTGAGAGCCCCAGCAAAAATGGCCTTTTTCATTTATTTGACTTAAATGTATAGTTTATATAGCCCTTATATTTAGCCTTACAATGAAGTGTTTTTACCATTTTATTTTCAGAACAACCTTAAGTAATAAGGTCAGCCAAAGCAAAAATGTGATAGAAAGGCATTTATATGGAAATTGTTTGCTCAGTGGGAAATTAATAACCAACTAGTCAGTAACAACTGTGTGGAGTTTGGTGATTTGTGACAGCAAATCACCAGAGCTTATTACAGTATTATAGACATTATGTCCTAGGGATTCTATGATCTTCTATGTGTAGAAAAAACCCTGACCTTCTCACGACACGTGTGTAGCTTGTGAGCTTCATAGAGCAAAACGTATTGCATGTGCCATTCGGACTCCACGGACGATTTTGTAAAACACTGCCCTTGTCTCACAAACACCTCTCCAGCTCAACCCTCTTTAATCACACAGACTAACGGTCGGTACCAACGGATGCATAAGAAATAGACGAATCCAAAAGGTACAACTCAGAAGTCAAACACACAAAGTCCAAATCACGCCGGCATCATGGTGGGACTAATTGGGTTAAACAGCCAATGAACAATAAAGTTGTTCATGATTTTGTAATTGTCTGTTGCAGTGTACGGGAAATTGGAGGCTGAGGCCTAGGGAAGAATGAGTCGTCGCGGGAGCAGGAGGAGGAACAGTCGGAGGAGGAAGAGCCCCGCCAGCAGTAAACGTGAGTGGAGGTTATTGGGGCGGATCCTTTAGAGAAATGGGGTTAATCCTGTCATGGCTGGCTGAGTCACGCCCAGCCCATGTACCCACACCTTCACTATTAAGCCTGCCACACTGTTTGGCCAATCGGAGCAGGTGAGGATTACTGTGTTCTCGTCTATGTAACCACAGCTAATGGACAAGAGCCAAGAGCCTCCATCTTGGAATGAATCCCACACATTGTGATAAGGTACCATTTTGTCAAATTGAGCTTGAGAGAAATGCTTCATAGAAAAGGGTCAGTAGTGTATATGAGGATGGCTCAGCAGCCACGAGGCCTATAAGCTTTACACCAAATGCAAGAGTTGGAAAATATTCAACCACAATCCTCACTAAAATGTATTAATTAATCAATTCAATCTCAGGGTACATAGAAGGGATCAACCTTTTAGATACCTTTTGAGAGATGGTTCCTCAGTCTCATAGCTTGTCTATGGCATTGTGGCCGTACAGTGGTCTTAATAGTTGTTGTTGTAGTTTTTGATGTAGGCTAAATGTTAAGGTGTATTCATTTTTTGTCTTCCTTACAGAGAGTGCCTCTCAATGCGTTTTTCAAAAACAAAACAAAAGTAACAGTGTGGTTTGCCAGGATGATATCACTGAGAAAGGAGAAATTCAATCATTACGCAAAGAAAATATTTTGTCAGACTCTGATGAAGAGGGAAAATACAGTGACATTCCAAGCAAAGAGAAAAAAGTCAGGCGAGACAGTCAAGGGGAGTCCTCTCGAAACAAAAGGCCACCTAGCATCGCAAAGCAAGAGAACATAGACAGGGGGGTGAAATTCACAACTTTGGTAACCATTGACAATTTGCAACCGTCATCTTCAAAAATCATCTTTCAGCACTCTCGTATTGGCTCGAGCATGAAGTTTGAAATTCAAGAAATTCTACACTCCGATAACTCAGGGATCAAGACAGTATATGTGTTCGAAAGTCAACCGGGAGCTACCGGAGAGCCTTGTGTCCAGAGTCAACGTGAGAAGAGACTCGGTTCAAATAATGATTTAATTCAGCAGTCATGGACTCTAAACCCAAATGTAAACATCACAGTCCACAGCCAAAACAGGAAGCACAACTACGAATTCAGCGTTCCAGAAAGCAGCAAGGATGCAGAGTTCACAGAAAGACACAGCATTGCCTCAAGGTGTTGTGGGGAATTGGCCTGCCGCAAAAGCTGCTGTGATGATCAATTTGCTTTTCACCGTTCGCCCAGCAACAATGACACCGACTTCACATTGGCAGGTGGGTCCTCCAGCCCACCCCCTTTGTCTGACTTCTGGAAAAGCACAGATGCACTGTATGACATTCCCCCACCATGTGAGTTTTCCGACCATAAATATGAATCCCTGGCAGACCTTACCGAAGACATAGCTTCCTGTCAGATTGGAGCTTGTTGTACTACGGACAAGCAGCAATGGGTATTCAGTCCACCACCCTCCATGAGGCACCATAAAGACTCTGGTTGCCCATACTCACTTGATGGTGAAGACAGTGCCCATTTGGCATCTTTCTTCGACAGCGTATCGGAATCAGACAACTATGAACCCATGTTCATGAGACCACCATTGTCAGTGAACAGGTCCAGTTACACCAAAGACTTCATCCAAAACCACGAGATGAAGACCCAGATGCGTAACAATAGCATAGCTACCGTAGAATGCAAAACCTGCTTGTCGTCCAGTTATCTACAAAAGCCGACGAAGAGGCGGCGGACTTTCCCCGGAGTGAAAGAAGAACCAAGTCAAATGCAGGAGGGCCTACCTTCGTGGGAGGGAAGAGAGTCTTTTTCGTCTGGCACCATCTCCTCTTACATTATGGAGTCCCTTCCGTTCCAAGCAGAGAGACTAAGCAGACTGACAGCAGACCACCAGGAAGATGAGAGGCTTTGTCCCTTCAGTGCATTGAGACGTAAATCCTCCCAAAGCAGCTACAGTTACAGACCCAGCTCCAGCAATGCAAACAGCCACCTCGAGCCACAGCAACAACTGATCAATCCGTCATATGCATCTACGTCCGAGGAGACTGTAGAGGAGGTCTTCCAGTTACCAGAGCCAAGGCACCTACCATGTGAAGAATCCAGAGGACCCAACCTGGACTTTGGAGGGAATGCATTGGCGGACATGGCTTTCGGAGTGGAGCAGATCGAGGTGGCAGAGAGCGGCTTTGATGAAGACATGGGGGAAGTGGAGTACCACAGCCTAGATCCCACGATCGAGGAGCTCACTCAGAGGGACCTGCTCATTCAGGTCTTCCCTCCCTCCCTTTCCAAACTGTCATCCCAAGAGAATTCAGTTCCCAATCTTCAATCCATGCGGCGAAGAGGATCAGTCATGGCCATGACAACAGGGAGCACTGAGCAAAGGGTCTTGCAGTGTGTCTCCAAACTAGCAGAGAGCGCAGCACTGAATAGTCCCCACTGGGACACCTCCAACGTAATCCCAGAGGCACGGTCTGTGTTCCCCATACTGAACATGGAGATGGACTCAGGAATCACAAGTAAAGCTACAGAGGAAGTTAGACTAACGCCGAAAAGGTCTCAAACAGTAAGAGCTAGCATCTCCAGCCCTACTCTTTCACAGATCGAGGAGGGGAAAGAACCTCCTCCAAAATACCAGATTGTAGAGGATTCAGGCATGGAGATTGCAGAGGCACCCAGTCCAGATCATGAATCTCAAGACCAAGAGACAGAAAGCAATTGGAAGCCCAAGCTATATCAGACAGATTCTACAGCGGAAAAACAAAGTGTGTCCAAATGTGAGTTGTACCAATCTCAGGTTTTTCAGTAATCATAGCCTAAGACATTATTTCCAAATGCCCACTTGTCCCAGAGGGACCCACCTGATTCAATAAGTTGGTTAAGATGATATAAGGAGGTCAGAAAGTGTTCTCATATGGGTATCCTTTATTTATTTTCTGAAGTCTCCTTAGAGGTCAAGGACAACGGCCCCGAGCACTGGGCTAAGAGACGGAATCTCTTCAAGGACAGCAAGCAATGGAGCTCTATAGGAGGAAGCTCCCTAACCAGCAGCATCAATGAGGAGTCAGGTAGGCACCATAATGTCCCCTAATCTAGAACCAGACACAGCTTTCATTTGTTGGTCTATAACCAGCCATAACACAGATATTGAGTGGTATGCCTTTATTGCTATGACATAACAAGGCAATCAGAACTGTGTGAACAGGAGATAGAATATGATATAAGTCGTATTTTAGGTGTGTCAGCGATACCAGAGGTTTTCACAATTGGGGTGATTTGGGTGTAGTCATTGTAAATCTATTGTAGTATTGTAGAAACGGGAAGGCACTGGCCCATAAATAAGCACAACGACGTTTTTTACTTCATTCTCTTTTTTTTATTTCAAAAAAGCTTATGTGTTTTGACTTTCGTCAACAGGTGCAATCTGGGAAAAAAATACAACAATTCCACCTACTTTACAATTTGTTGTTTTTCAGATTGCACCTGCTGACGGAAGGTCTACGTTCCCACAAAGAACGGTGCCCAACACCCCTCCCCCCCCACACAAAAAAAGCAAGCTTTGATGAAGTCGAAAGTGGAAATGTGCCCACTTTTTAAAAATAAAACAGAACTCCGTGAACTAAACATGTTGTTGTTGTGGTTATTTATGTCAGACACTATTTATCACTGACTTTTCTGGAACACCGGAACCAATGCTGTATAAGTCATTAACAGAAAACTTGTTTCGGAAAACTAGTAATGGAATGTCATGTCATGTCATGTGTGCTCATGTCACTGTGTAGGAATTTCAGAAGACAGTCGTTCTGTTGACATGGCAACAAGGGACCTTGGAGATAAGGGTTTCTACACAGAAACCTTCCACTGTGCCTCATGGATTTACAGTGGAGACGAAGTCAGTCCGACTGCTGGGCCAGTTCCTCCTGGTCTCCAACCTCGAACTGTCACAAGTAGGACACCTTTCTACATGTCTTACATCACGGTGTTGGGGCCTTCTCCAATAAAGTCAGTCAATTCAGAGATTGAAAATCAGTTGACAAATTAAAATCTTCTTTAAGAAAATAATCAACGTGCCAGAGTTTGGCGTAGCGTTCTAAGCTCTATGTATATCACCTGCCGACCGAGGTTTGAGCCCTGTGTCGGCCACCCTTTGTCTATGGCCATACTATTTGTCTCCCCCTCTACCTTTCCCGCTATACTGTCAAGAAAATGTTACTAAAATATCTAAGGAGGTCCTGTAAAACAAATACTACTACTACCACTACCGATGTTACTTCTACATGTACATGCTAGTCATTTAGCAGAGACTCTTATCCAGAGCGACTTGCAATAGTGAGTGCATACATTTTCATATTTTTACTACTACTACTACTACTCCTACCACCACCAATGTTCTTAATGTTATCAACCATTTAATAGAACTCTTGAAGGTGAAAACACAGATGGACCATTCTTACTTAATTGGTTCTTCTCTCTGCAGTTCGTGAAAGGACGGTCAAGATTTGGAAAGGAATGGGAGAGTATCCCTGGGGGTTCAGAATACAGTTTTCCAAACCTATTGTGGTCACAGAGGTCGACACAAGTAAGTCCATTTGTCTACCGTATTTGTACAATGTGCATCTTATCACGCTAATAAATGCACAGCAAAGGTTACTCAGACAATATTTCCAATTGTTTTGATTGTTTGATAAAGATGCAGTTTGATCAACAAGGCGGACATTTTGTGTCACTGCAGCAATTTCCAAGCAGTTTGATGTTTTTGATAGATATTTACACTGCTGCAAGTGTCCATTGGCCGTATCTAGCAAACCACACTGCTAGCTCAGCTGTAAGCCAAGCTCCTCCCTTCTGTTTTCAGATGGAGCAGCCGAGGAGGCGGGGCTATTGGTGGGAGATTTCGTCATGGCCGTCAATGGGATCGATGTCACCAGTATCCCCCACTCTGAGGCAGCTGACCTGGCAAGACAAGGTAGGAATAAAATAGGCCAACATGTTAACTGTTAGATCATGGTACTGCACAAGTATGTAGTTAGAATTAGCTATAAAGGATAATGCACCACAGGTGGTTGGTGGTACCTTAATTTGGGAGGACAGGCTCATGGTAATGGCTGGAGCGGAATCTCTGGAATGGTATGAAATACATCAAACACATGGTTTCCATGGTTTCCATGTGTTTGATGCCATTCCATTCGCTCCGTTCCAGACATTATGATGAGCTGTCCTCCTCTCAGCAGCCTCCTGTGGAGTGTCCATCAGGTACCTATTCACAAGCCAAAACTGACTTAAAGGACATCATGTCCTGACAAATATTTTGCTATCATGTTTAGTTTTTTTAGTATGTGATGGAGAATGGAATCCCCTTATTATTTGTTTTTTGATAGGCCCAGACCTCCTGACTATGACCATTGGCTCAGACATCGGTCGAGGCCCCAACACCCCCAGACCTACCTGCCGAGGCTACCTCCATAAGCGCACCCAGTCTGGCCTGATCAAGGGTTGGAGAAGGAGGTGGTTCGTGCTCAGACATGACTGCTGTCTGTACTACTACAGGCATAAAAAGGTGAGCACAACATCCTGGTAACTCGTCACGTGCCTTTAGAGAAACTAGCCTTTTGATCTAAAAGGGACACTTTTGGATCTAAAAGGGACATTTCAAATTACAAAGTTTGTCAGACATTTTGCCTTTTACATTTTACCTCATAATTGCTCTTCAGTCAAGCTGTTTTATATTCCACACTATGTATTGCGTAAATGCCCCTCCCCTGTAGGACAACATTACTTATGAGGTGAACTATCCCTACTTTCTTCCACAACAATATTCCCCCAGAAGTTTCATTTAGAAAAGGTGAATTGGGCCTGGAAATCGATTAACAGTAAGTCACGTATGATATTAGTTTTCTTTGAAGGTAACTATGACATGTGTGGATTGTGGTATTCTCTTTAAGTGGATGAAAGAGTGTCCAGATAAACATGGCTTAACAGTCATACACATGGCACCACTCCTTCACTCTAAAAGTCATCCTCAAGACACCACTCCTTCACTCAATTAGTCATCCTCAAGACACCACTCCTTCACTCTAACAGTCATCCTCAAGACACCACTCCTTCACTCAATTAGTCATCCTCAAGACACCACTCCTTCACTCTAAAAGTCATCCTCAAGACACCACTCCTTCACTCTAAAAGTCATCCTCAAGACACCACTCCCTCACTCAATTAGTCATCCTCAAGACACCACTCCTTCACTCAATTAGTCATCCTCAAGACACCACTCCTTCACTCTAAAAGTCATCCTCAAGACACCACTCCTTCACTCAATTAGTCATCCTCAAGACACCACTCCTTCACTCTAACAGTCATCCTCAAGACACCACTCCTTCACTCAATTAGTCATCCTCAAGACACCACTCCTTCATTCAATTAGTCATCCTCAAGACACCACTCCTTCACTCAATTAGTCATCCTCAAGACACCACTCCTTCACTCAATTAGTCATCCTCAAGACACCACTCCCTTCACTCTCAAGACACCACTCCTTCAAAGTCATCCTCAAGACACCACTCCTTCACTCAATTAGTCATCCTCAAGACACCACTCCTTCATCCTCAAGACACCAACTCTAGCAGTCATCCTCAAGACACCACTCCTTCACTCTAATTAGTCATCCTCAAGACACCACTCCTTCACTCTAATTAGTCATCCTCAAGACACACCACTCCTTCATCCTCAATTAGTCATCCTCAAGACACCACTCCTTCACTCTAATCCTCAAGAGTCATCCTCAAGACACCACTCCTTCACTCTAAAAGTCATCCTCAAGACACCACTCCTTCACTCAATTAGTCATCCTCAAGACACCACTCCTTCACTCAATTAGTCATCCTCAAGACACCACTCCTTCACTCTAAAAGTCATCCTCAAGACACCACTCCTTCACTCAATTAGTCATCCTCAAGACACCACTCCTTCACTCTAACAGTCATCCTCAAGACACCACTCCTTCACTCTAACAGTCATCCTCAAGACACCACTCCTTCACTCTAACAGTCATCCTCAAGACACCACTCCTTCAATCTAAATGTCATCCTCAAGACACCACTCCTTCACTCAATTAGTCATCCTCAAGACACCACTCCTTCACTCTAAAAGTCATCCTCAAGACACCACTCCTTCACTCAATTAGCCATCCTCCAGACACCAATCCTTCACTCTAACAGTCATCCTCAAATCAAATCAAATGTATTTATATAGCCCTTTGTACATCAGCTAATATCTCAAAGTGCTGTACAAAACCCAGCCTAAAACTCCAAACAGCAAGCAATGCAGGTGTAGAAGCACGGTGGCTAGGAAAAACTCCCTAAAAAGGCCAAAACCTAGGAAGAAACCTAGAGAGGAACCAGGCTATGAGGGGTGGCCAGTCCTCTTCTGGCTGTGCCAGGTGGAGATTATAACAGAACATGGCAAAGATGTTCAAATGTTCATAAATTATCAGCATGGTCAAATAATAATAATCACAGGCAGAACAGTTGAAACTGGAGCAGCAGCACGACCAGGTGGACTGGGGACAGCAAGGAGTCATCATGCCAGGTAGTCCTGAGGCATGGTCCTAGGGCTCAGGTCCTCTGAGAGAGAGAAAGAGAGAAAGAGAAAATTAGAGAGAGCATACTTAAATTCACACAGGACACCAGATAAGAGGAGAAGTACTCCAGATATAACAAACTGACCCTAGACCCCCGACACATAAACTACTGCAGCATAAATACTGGAGGCTGAGACAGGAGGGGTCAGGAGACACTGTGGCCCCATCCAATGATACCCCCGGACAGGGCCAAACAGGAAGGATATAAGCCCACCCACTTTGCCAAAGCACAGCCCCCACACCACTAGAGGGATATCTTCAACCACCAACTTAACATCCTGAGACAAGGCCGAATATAGCCCACAAAGATCTCCGCCACGGCACAACCCAAAGGGGGGGCGCCAACCCAGACACGAAGATCACATCAGTGACTCAACCCACTCAAGTGACGCACCCCTCCTAGGGATGGCATGAAAGAGCACCAGTAATAGGGTTAGAGCCAGAGAATCCCAGTGGAAAGAGGGGAACTGGCCAGGCAGAGACAGCAAGGGCAGTTTGTTGCTCCAGAGCCTTTCCGTTCACCTTCACACTCCTGGGCCAGACTACACTCAATCATATGACCCACTGAAGAGATGAGTCTTCAGTAAAGACTTAAAGGTTGAGACCGAGTTTGCGTCTCTCACATGGGTAGGCAGACCATTCCATAAAAATGGAGCTCTATAGGAGAAAGCCCTGCCTCCAGCTGTTTGCTTAGATATTCTAGGGACAATTAGGAGGCCAGCATCTTGTGACCGTAGCATACGTGTAGATATGTACGGCAGGACCAAATCAGAGAGATAGGTAGGAGCAAGCCCATGTAATGCTTTGTAGGTTAGCAGTAAAACCTTGATATCAGCCCTTGCCATGACAGGAAGCCCGTGTAGGGCGGCTAGCACTGGAGTAATATGATCATATGATCAATTTTTTGGTTCTAGTCAGGATTCTAGCAGCCATATTTAGCACTAACTGAAGTTTATTTAGTGCTTTATCCGGGTAGACGGAAAGTAGAGCATTGCAGTAGTCTAACCGAGAAGTAACAAAAGCATGGATACATTTGTCTGCATTATTTTTGGACAGAAAGTTTCTGATTTTTGCAATGTTAAGTAGATGGAAAAAGCTGTCCTTAAAACAGTCTTGATATGTTCGTCAAAAGAGAGATCACGGTCCAAAGTAGCGTCGAGGTCCTTCACAGTTTTATTTGAGACGACTGTACAACCATTAAGTTGATCAGATTCAACAGAAGATCTCTTTGTTTCTCGGGACCTAGAACAAGCGTCTCTGTTTTGTCCGAGTTTAAATGTAGAACGTTTGCAGCCATCCACTTCCTTATGTCTGAAACACAGGCTTCAAGCGAGGGCAATTTTGGGGCTTCACCATGTTTCATTGAAATGTACAGCTGTGTGTCGTCCGCATAGCAGTGAAAGTTAACATTATGTTTTCAAATGACATCCCCAAGAGGTAAAATATATAGTGAAAACAATAGTGGTCCTGGAACGGAACCTTGAGGAACACTGAAATTTACAGTTGATTTGTCAGAGGACAAACCATTCACAGAGACAAACTGATATCTTCCCGACAGATAAGATCTAAACCAGGCCAGAACTTGTGCGTGTAGACCAATTTGGGTTTCCAATCTCTCCAAAAGAATGTGGTGATCGATGGTATCAAAAGCAGCACTAAGGTCTAGGAGCACGAGGACAGATGCAGAGCCTCGGTCTGATGCCATTAAAAGTTAATTTACCACCTTCACAAGTGCAGTCTCAGCACTATGATGGTGTCACGTTCTGACCTTTATCTCCTTTGTTTTGTCATTATTTAGTATGGTCAGGGCGTGAGTTGGGGTGGGCAGTCTGTTTGTTTTTCTATGATTTGGGTATTTCTATGTTTCGGCCTAGTATGGTTCTCAATCAGAGGCAGGTGTCATTAGTTGTCTCTGATTGAGAATCATACTTAGGTAGCCTGGGTTTCACTGTGTGTTTGTGGGTGATTGTTCCTGTCTCTGTGTTTGCACCAGATAGGGCTGTTTTTTTCACATTTCTTGTTTTGTTAGTTTATTCATGTATAGTGTCTTTATAAATTAAAACATGAATAACCACCACGCTGAGTTTTGGTCCGCCTCTCCTTCAAGTAAAGAAAACCGTTACAGATGAGGTCTAAAACCAGACTAAAGCATTTCGTATACAATATTTGTCTTCAGGAAGGCAGTGCGTTGCTGCGCAACAGCATTTTCTAAAAATTCGATTCGATATAGGCCGATAGTTTTTTATATTTTCTGGGTCAAGGTTTGGTTTTTCAAGAGAGGCTTTATTACTGCCACTTTTAGTGAGTTTGGTACACATCCGGTGGATAGAGAGCCGTTTATTATGTTCAACATAGGAGGGCCAAGCACAGGAAGCAGCTCTTTCAGTAGTTTAGTTGGAATAGGGTCCAGTATGCAGCTTGAAGGTTTAGAGGCCATGATTATTTTCATCATTGTGTCAAGAGATGTAGTACTTAAACACTTGAGTGACTCTCTTGATCCTTGGTCCTGGCAGAGTTGTGCAGACTCAGGACAACTGAGCTTTGAAGGAATATGCAGATTTAAAGAGGAGTCCGTAATTTGCTTTCTAATAATCATGATCTTTTCCCCAAAGTGGTTCATGAATTTATTACTGCTGAAGTGAAAGCCATCCTCTCTTGGGGAATGCTGCTTTTTAGTTAGCTTTGCGACAGTATAAAAATACAATTTCTGACTGTTCTTATTTTCCTCAATTAAGTTGGAAAAATAAGATGATCGAGCAGCAGTAAGGGCTCTTCGGTACTGCACGGTACTGTCTTTCCAAGCTAGTCGGAAGACTTCCAGTTTGGTGTGGCGCCATTTCCGTTCCAATTTTCTGGATGCTTCAGTGCTCGGGTATTTTCTGTATACCAGGGAGCTAGTTTCTTGTGAGAAATGTTTTTAGTTTTTAGGTGTGCAACTGCATCTAGGGTATTGCACAAGGTTAAATTGAGTTCCTGAGTTAGGTGGTTAACGGATTTTTGTCCTCTGACGTCCTTGGGTAGACAGAGGGAGTCTGGAAGGGCATCAAGGAATCTTTGTGTTGTCTGTGAATTTATAGCACGACTTTTGATGCTCCTTGGTTGGGGTCTGAGCAGATTATTTGTTGCAATTGCAAACATAATAAAATGGTGGTCCGATAGTCCAGGATTATGAAGAAAAACATTAAGATCTACAACATTTATTCCATGGGACAAAACTAGGTCCAGAGTATGACTGTGACAGTGAGTAGGTCCAGAGATATGTTGGACAAAACCCACTGAGTCGATGATGGCTCCGAAAGCCTTTTGGAGTGGGTCTGTGGACTTTTCCATGTGAATATTAAAGTCACCAAAAATTAGAAAATTATCTGCTATGACTACAAGGTCCGATAGGAATTCAGGGAACTCAATGAGGAACGTTGTATATGGCCCAGGAGGCCTGTAAACAGTAGCTATAAAAAGTGATTGAGTAGGCTGCATAGATTTCATGACTAGAAGCTCAAAAGATGAAAACTTCATTTTTTTTTTGTAAATCGAAATGTGCTATTGTAAATGTTAGCAACACCTCCGCCTTTGCGGGATGCACGGGGATATGGTCCACAACAAGACATCACTCCTTCACTCAATTAGCCATCCTCAAGACACCACTCCTTCACTCAATTAGCCATCCTCAAGACACCACTCCTTCACTCAATAACAGTCATCCTCAAGACACCACTCCTTCACTCTAACAGTCATCCTCAAGACACCACTCCTTCACTCTAACAGTCATCCTCAAGACACCACTCCTTCACTCTAACAGTCATCCTCAAGACACCACTCCTTCACTCTAACAGTCATCCTCAAGACACCACTCCTTCACTTTAACAGTCATCCTCAAGACACCACTCCTTCACTTTAATAGTCATCCTCAAGACACCACTCCTTCACTTTAATAGTCATCCTCAAGACACCACTCCTTCACTTTAACAGTCATCCTCAAGACACCACTCCTTCACTCTAACAGTCATCCTCAAGACACCACTTCTTCACCTTTTTTTATTTTTTATTTTTTTTATTTCACCTTTATTTAACCAGGTAGGCTAGTTGAGAACAAGTTCTGATTTGCAACTGCGTCCTGGCCAAGATAAAGCATAGCAGTGTGAACAGACAACACAGAGTTACACATTGAGTAAACAATAAACAAGTCAATAACACAGTAGGAAAAAAAGGGTCTATATACATTGTGTGCAAAAGGCATGAGGAGGACATAATTACAATTTTCCAGATTAACACTGGAGTGATAAATGATCAGATGGTCATGTACAGGTAGAGATATTGATGTGCAAAAGAGCAGAAAAGTAAATAAATAAAAACAGTATGGAGATGAGGTAGGTATAATTGGGTGGGCTATTTACCGATAAGACTATGTACAGCTGCAGCGATCGGTTAGCTGCTCAGATAGCAGATGTTTGAAGTTGGTGAGGGAGATAAAAGTCTCCAACTTCAGTGATTTCTGCAATAGTCATCCTCAAGACACCACTCCTTCACTCTAACAGTCATCCTCAAGACACCACTCCTTCACTCTAACAGTCATCCTACTCCTTCACTATTAGTCATCCTCAAGACACCACTCCTTCACTCTAACAGTCATCCTCAAGACACCACTCCTTCACTCTAACAGTCATCCTCAAGACACCACTCCTTCACTCTAGTCACAGACACCACTCCTTCACTTTAATAGTCATCCTCAAGACACCACTCCTTCACTTTAATAGTCATCCTCAAGACACCACTCCTTCACTCTAACAGTCATCCTCAAAACACCACTCCTTCACTCTAACAGTCATCCTCAAGACACCACTCCTTCACTCTAACAGTCATCCTCAAGACACCACTCCTTCACTCTAACAGTCATCCTCAAGACACCACTCCTTCACTTTAATAGTCATCCTCAAGACACCACTCCTTCACTTTAATAGTCATCCTCAAGACACCACTCCTTCACTCTAACAGTCATCCTCAAAACACCACTCTAACAGTCAAGACACCAACTATTCACTTACAATCTCCACTGACAGCCAGTGTATTTCTGTTGCAGGATGAGGGAAGGAAGCGAGCTCTGTCATCTTTTAAGCTAGAGGGAGCAGATGTTGGAGGGGACCCCTCCCTGGGGAAACCCTTTGTGTTCAAGTGCTGCCCCCTGTCTGCCAACCGAGTGTACTACTTCTCCGCAACATCCAACCTGGAGATGAAAAGGTATCGATAGAGTAGTAGTCCTTGCATAGTGTTTATTGTGTTTTTATGTAGTTTTGTGTATGACCAGACTAATTTCAGATAGAAATACACGTTATAGATCTATCATTCATTCTCATTAAAATAAAGTATGATAAGGTGCTAGATCTATTCTATTGTGCCATATTTCTACGCTTCTTCTCCCTTCCTTTTTTTTGGTTTATTTTTTACATCAGGTACAACAGCTAAAAATACAATATTTGGGGTTATTTAAAATATTTTTCACAGTAGTTTAGATGGTACCATGATTCTCTATGGCTAAGCTATACATTGCTTATAGTCACAAACTGAAATGAGATTTGAGACATTTTAGAAGTTTAGAAACCAGGATTAGCAGAGCACTAAAGTGTGCATACGACGCCAATAACAAGTTATTTATTTGAAATAATTATCTGTGATATTGCTCACCTGCTGTTTTTCATTAATTTAGGTGGTTGGATGCCATGGACCGTGCTGTTCATCCTGTAACACAAGTAAGGATTGTTGTCAAACAATGAAAACATGTAGAATTTATATCCAGTTATTCTTACAAGCTAATCTAAAATAAAATATACAATCTTTCTTGAAATTCTGTCTCGCTACAATACACTATTACATTCCATCATGCATATTTTTAACTGTGGAGGATATAATCAAAGGTGGTTTTGGGGGGAATGATTCAAATAAATGAGGCATGTTGTTGTCCATGCTGAGACTATAGCCTATAGAACTAATCCCTGCCCTGACCTCTCATGTGGCAGAATCACGTGTGGGTGGATGTGACTCGCCACAACGCCAGCCTCCCCCCACTGGCCGTGAAGAACCCAGAGTGTCTGGGCCTGCTTCACCAGATAGACAGGAATAACAAGGACACGTGGGTGCAGCACTACTGTACACTGAAGGACGGCTGCCTCTACTTCTACGCAGGCATCCGCTCAACGCACGCTCTGGGTATGTTGTGATGGCATGCCTCACCTTGATCCACGCTCTGGGTATGTTGTGATGGCATGCCTCACCTTGATCCACGCTCTGGGTATGTTGTGATGGCATGCCTCACCTTGATCCACGCTCTGGGTATGTTGTGATGGCATGCCTCACCTTGATCCACGCTCTGGGTATGTTGTGATGGCATGCCTCACCTTGATCCACGCTCTGGGTATGTTGTGATGGCACGCCACGATTATAATTAGTGTGGTCTTTTTTTGTTGTCAATAACTTATTAGCGAGGTTTTGTTTTTTAACCCATTACATGACATTATTTGCACTCCTTGGAGAAGCCTCCTCTGCTAAATACTGTAATATACAGTATCTGACTGCCTCTAGAAGCCTCCTCTGCTAAATACTGTAATATACAGTATCTGACTGCCTCTAGAAGCCTCCTCTGCTAAATAATGTAATATACAGTATCTGACTGCCTCTAGAAGCCTCCTCTGCTAAATACTGTAATATACAGTATCTGACTGCCTCTAGAAGCCTCCTCTGCTAAATACTGTAATATACAGTATCTGACTGCCTCTAGAAGCCTCCTCTGCTAAATACTGTAATATACAGTATCTGACTGCCTCTAGAAGCCTCCTCTGCTAAATACTGTAATATACAGTATCTGACTGCCTCTAGAAGCCTCCTCTGCTAAATACTGTAATATACAGTATCTGACTGCCTCTAGAAGCCTCCTCTGCTAAATACTGTAATATACAGTATCTGACTGCCTCTAGAAGCCTCCTCTGCTAAATACTGTAATATACAGTATCTGACTGCCTCTAGAAGCCTCCTCTGCTAAATACTGTAATATACAGTATCTGACTGCCTCTAGAAGCCTCCTCTGCTAAATACTGTAATATACAGTATCTGACTGCCTCTAGAAGCCTCCTCTCTAGAAGCCTCCTCTGCTAAATACTGTAATATACAGTATCTGACTGCCTCTAGAAGCCTCCTCTGCTAAATACTGTAATATACAGTATCTGACTGCCTCTAGAAGCCTCCTCTGCTAAATACTGTAATATACAGTATCTGACTGCCTCTAGAAGCCTCCTCTGCTAAATACTGTAATATACAGTATCTGACTGCCTCTAGAAGCCTCCTCTGCTAAATACTGTAATATACAGTATCTGACTGCCTCCTCTGCTAAATAGAAGCCTCCTCTGCTAAATACTGTAATATACAGTATCTGACTGCCTCTAGAAGCCTCCTCTGCTAAATACTGTAATATACAGTATCTGACTGCCTCTAGAAGCCTCCTCTGCTAAATACTGTAATATACAGTATCTGACTGCCTCTAGAAGCCTCCTCTGCTAAATACTGTAATATACAGTATCTGACTGCCTCTAGAAGCCTCCTCTGCTAAATACTGTAATATACAGTATCTGACTGCCTCTAGAAGCCTCCTCTGCTAAATAATGTAATATAGTAACTGCCTCTAGAAGCCTCCTCTGCTAAATACTGTAATATACAGTATCTGACTGCCTCTAGAAGCCTCCTCTGCTAAATACTGTAATATACAGTATCTGACTGCCTCTAGAAGCCTCCTCTGCTAAATACTGTAATATACAGTATCTGACTGCCTCTAGAAGCCTCCTCTGCTAAATACTGTAATATACAGTATCTGACTGCCTCTAGAAGCCTCCTCTGCTAAATACTGTAATATACAGTATCTGACTGCCTCTAGAAGCCTCCTCTGCTAAATACTGTAATATACAGTATCTGATAATGAAGCCTCCTCTGCTAAATACTGTAATATACAGTATCTGACTGCCTCTAGAAGCCTCCTCTGCTAAATACTGTAATATACAGTATCTGACTGCCTCTAGAAGCCTCCTCTGCTAAATAATGTAATATACAGTATCTGACTGCCTCTAGAAGCCTCCTCTGCTAAATACTGTAATATACAGTATCTGACTGCCTCTAGAAGCCTCCTCTGCTAAATACTGTAATATACAGTATCTGACTGCCTCTAGAAGCCTCCTCTGCTAAATAAATACTGCTAAATAATATACAGTATCTGACTAGAAGCCTCCTCTGCTAAATACTGTAATATACAGTATCTGACTGCCTCTAGAAGCCTCCTCTGCTAAATACTGTAATATACAGTAATAGAAGCCTCCTCTGCTAAATACTGTAATATACAGTATCTGACTGCCTCTAGAAGCCTCCTCTGCTAAATAATGTAATATACAGTATCTGAAGCCTCCTCTGCTAAATACTGTAATATACAGTATCTGACTGCCTCTAGAAGCCTCCTCTGCTAAATAATGTAATATACAGTATCTGACTGCCTCTAAATAGAAGCCTCCTCTGCTAAATACTGTAATATACAGTATCTGACTAGAAGCCTCCTCTGCTAAATACTGTAATATACAGTATCTGACTGCCCTAGAAGCCTCCTCTGCTAAATACTGTAATATACAGTATCTGACTGCCTCTAGAAGCCTCCTCTGCTAAATACTGTAATATACAGTATCTGACTGCCTCTAGAAGCCTCCTCTGCTAAATACTGTAATATACAGTATCTGACTGCCTCTAGAAGCCTCCTCTGCTAAATACTGTAATATACAGTATCTGACTGCCTCTAGAAGCCTCCTCTGCTAAATACTGTAATATACAGTATCTGACTGCCTCTAGAAGCCTCCTCTGCTAAATACTGTAATATACAGTATCTGACTGCCTCTAGAAGCCTCCTCTGCTAAATAATGTAATATACAGTATCTGACTGCCTCTAGAAGCCTCCTCTGCTAAATACTGTAATATACAGTATCTGACTGCCTCTAGAAGCCTCCTCTGCTAAATACTGTAATATACAGTATCTGACTAGAAGCCTCCTCTGCTAAATACTGTAATATACAGTATCTGACTGCCTCTAGAAGCCTCCTCTGCTAAATACTGTAATATACAGTATCTGACTGCCTCTAGAAGCCTCCTCTGCTAAATACTGTAATATACAGTATCTGACTGCCTCTAGAAGCCTCCTCTGCTAAATACTGTAATATACAGTATCTGACTGCCTCTAGAAGCCTCCTCTGCTAAATACTGTAATATACAGTATCTGACTGCCTCTAGAAGCCTCCTCTGCTAAATACTGTAATATACAGCCTCTAGAAGCCTCCTCTGCTAAATACTGTAATATACAGTATCTGACTGCCTCTAGAAGCCTCCTCTGCTAAATACTGTAATATACAGTATCTGACTGCCTCTAGAAGCCTCCTCTGCTAAATACTGTAATATACAGTATCTGACTGAGCCTCCTCTGCTAAATAATGTAATATACAGTATCTGACTGCCTCTAGAAGCCTCCTCTGCTAAATACTGTAATATACAGTATGACTGAAGCCTCCTCTGCTAAATAATGTAATATACAGTATCTGACTGCCTCTAGAAGCCTCCTCTGCTAAATATGTAATATACAGTATCTGACTGCCTCTAGAAGCCTCCTCTGCTAAATACTGTAATATACAGTATCTGACTGCCTCTAGAAGCCTCCTCTGCTAAATACTGTAATATACAGTATCTGACTGCCTCTAGAAGCCTCCTCTGCTAAATACTGTAATATACAGTATCTGACTGCCTCTAGAAGCCTCCTCTGCTAAATACTGTAATATACAGTATCTGACTGCCTCTAGAAGCCTCCTCTGCTAAATACTGTAATATACAGTATCTGACTGCCTCTAGAAGCCTCCTCTGCTAAATAATGTAATATACAGTATCTGACTGCCTCTAGAAGCCTCCTCTGCTAAATACTGTAATATACAGTATCTGACTGCCTCTAGAAGCCTCCTCTGCTAAATACTGTAATATACAGTATCTGACTGCCTCTAGAAGCCTCCTCTGCTAAATACTGTAATATACAGTATCTGACTGCCTCTAGAAGCCTCCTCTGCTAAATACTGTAATATACAGTATCTGACTGCCTCTAGAAGCCTCCTCTGCTAAATACTGTAATATACAGTATCTGACTGCCTCTAGAAGCCTCCTCTGCTAAATACTGTAATATACAGTATCTGACTGCCTGCTAAATACTGTAATATACAGTATCTGACTGCCTCTCCTCTGCTAAATACTGTAATATACAGTATCTGACTGCCTCTAGAAGCCTCCTCTGCTAAATACTGTAATATACAGTATCTGACTGCCTCTAGAAGCCTCCTCTGCTAAATACTGTAATATACAGTATCTGACTGCTGTAATATACAGTATCTGACTGCCTCTAGAAGCCTCCTCTGCTAAATACTGTAATATACAGTATCTGACTGCCTCTAGAAGCCTCCTCTGCTAAATACTGTAATATACAGTATCTGACTGCCTCTAGAAGCCTCCTCTGCTAAATACTGTAATATACAGTATCTGACTGCCTCTAGAAGCCTCCTCTGCTAAATACTGTAATATACAGTATCTGACTGCCTCTAGAAGCCTCCTCTGCTAAATACTGTAATATACAGTATCTGACTGCCTCTAGAAGCCTCCTCTGCTAAATACTGTAATATACAGTATCTGACTGCCTCTAGAAGCCTCCTCTGCTAAATAATGTAATATACAGTATCTGATAGCCTCCTCTGCTAAATACTGTAATATACAGTATCTGACTGCCTCTAGAAGCCTCCTCTGCTAAATACTGTAATATACAGTATCTGACTGCCTCTAGAAGCCTCCTCTGCTAAATACTGTAATATACAGTATCTGACTGCCTCTAGAAGCCTCCTCTGCTAAATACTGTAATATACAGTATCTGACTGCCTCTAGAAGCCTCCTCTGCTAAATACTGTAATATACAGTATCTGACTGCCTCTAGAAGCCTCCTCTGCTAAATACTGTAATATACAGTATCTGACTGCCTCTAGAAGCCTCCTCTGCTAAATACTGTAATATACAGTATCTGACTGCCTCTAGAAGCCTCCTCTGCTAAATACTGTAATATACAGTATCTGACTGCCTCTAGAAGCCTCCTCTGCTAAATAATGTAATATACAGTATCTGACTGCCTCTAGAAGCCTCCTCTGCTAAATACTGTAATATACAGTATCTGACTGCCTCTAGAAGCCTCCTCTGCTAAATACTGTAATATACAGTATCTGACTGCCTCTAGAAGCCTCCTCTGCTAAATACTGTAATATACAGTATCTGACTGCCTCTAGAAGCCTCCTCTGCTAAATACTGTAATATACAGTATCTGACTGCCTCTAGAAGCCTCCTCTGCTAAATAATGTAATATACAGTATCTGACTGCCTCTAGAAGCCTCCTCTGCTAAATAATGTAATATACAGTATCTGACTGCCTCTAGAAGCCTCCTCTGCTAAATACTGTAATATACAGTATCTGACTGCCTCTAGAAGCCTCCTCTGCTAAATAATGTAATATACAGTATCTGACTGCCTCTAGAAGCCTCCTCTGCTAAATACTGTAATATACAGTATCTGACTGCCTCTAGAAGCCTCCTCTGCTAAATACTGTAATATACAGTATCTGACTGCCTCTAGAAGCCTCCTCTGCTAAATACTGTAATATACAGTATCTGACTGCCTCTAGAAGCCTCCTCTGCTAAATACTGTAATATACAGTATCTGACTGCCTCTAGAAGCCTCCTCTGCTAAATAATGTAATATACAGTATCTGACTGCCTCTAGAAGCCTCCTCTGCTAAATACTGTAATATACAGTATCTGACTGCCTCTAGAAGCCTCCTCTGCTAAATAATGTAATATACAGTATCTGACTGCCTCTAGAAGCCTCCTCTGCTAAATACTGTAATATACAGTATCTGACTGCCTCTAGAAGCCTCCTCTGCTAAATACTGTAATATACAGTATCTGACTGCCTCTAGAAGCCTCCTCTGCTAAATAATGTAATATACAGTATCTGACTGCCTCTAGAAGCCTCCTCTGCTAAATACTGTAATATACAGTATCTGACTGCCTCTAGAAGCCTCCTCTGCTAAATACTGTAATAAATATATGACTCCCTCCAGGGGGGATCTACTTACATGGGTACACTGTGAGGGAACAGTCCTTGGGATCCAAGAAATCCACCATTGAACTGAAACCCCCTTCGGAAGAGTTCAAAACCTTCTATCTCTGTGCTGAAAACCCCATGGAAAACAAACGGTGAGATGTTCACACATTTTACACATGTTGGCACATTTTAAGTAAGCATTTCACTGTACTGTTTACACCTGTTCCCACTGGGCACAGACAACGTTTCAATGTCCAGTTTTGATTTACATTTGGTTGATTTGTCAACTAATGTGAATTCAACGTGAAATCAACAAAAAAAGCTCACCATGTCATTGGGTTAAAAGTTGGTTGAAGAAAAGAGAAAACGTACTTCCGTCGAGGACTTTTTGCAAATCCAAACAATTTTCCACTTTGATTCAACGCTTTTTGTTGTTGAAGATGCTTGGAAACAATGTTGATTTAACCCGTTGTTGCCCAGTGGGTTGTATCCTGTGCATGTGACAATTAAACTTTTGACACATTTTACACAAAGTAGACTCTCATTGATTGTTGATTTAGGAAGGAATAAAGGCACAGCTTTTTAACATGACATAATACTATATGCTTGGAAATACCTTTGCAATAACTAATCAATTCTGAAGTTCATGTTCACAGATGGATCTTGTCTATAAAAGCATCCGCAAAAAAATGGCTACCATACCATCAGGCCGTTCAGGACTACATGAATCGACCACCAGAGGAGACCAGAATGTGAGCTCGATGGATACTCCTCGCATAGCAACCAACCTTTACTGTTATAGCTTCTGGTTTGGTTTAACCAAAAGCATGTTAAAGGATCACTTTACTCAAAAACTTGTTATGATGCAAAACATATCATCATCATCACAGTTTTTACTCTGTACTGAAAACTTGACTACTGACATGCACAATGGGATTTTGGGGGGATTGTATTAACAATGAACTTATGATCAAAATACTAAAATAGTTTTGGAGTGACCTATCCCTTTAATATTGGTTATGTTTGACATTCCCTTGAAGGATTCCATGTAAAGCTGAAAATGGAATGGGAATTTAAGTATTTCAATGCAGTTTAACTTCAGGTCGCTTTACTCTACCCTGAGTGTCAGTCTGTTTACATTATCATGCAAGACGACAAACACACAGATCGGCGACCAGTCTTACCCTTGTTGGACGACCAGCTGTTCAAGGCATTTACAGTATGTTCACTTCAGAAAAATGATTACCGGCACTTTGGGAAAACTACTCTTTAACTAACAGTGTACTTGGAAGATGTCCATAGTCTTTATTTAAAAAAAATTGGGGGGAAAATATTTGTTACTTTAAGTAGACCTTGGAGTATTGTAGAGTATGTTGGAAAAGAAAATAGAATGTTTTTCACAGATTCATTCACATTTTGAAGTAATTGAATTGTAGAATTCATCTGCTGCTATGCTTTTTCAACAATTTCTCCAGATTCTCACTGAACAGTCTGCAAGTATTTGGTAATTGAATGAGTTTCTGGCATTATGCATTTTATACGCATTTGTAAACATATGATATATGGATGGAGTTGTCTGGAGGATTTTGAATTGTTGCTATGGGCTTGTTGTATGTTTTGATACTGTTAGCTTCCTTAGTGATACAGCACTGCACCATTTCAGAGATGATGATGTTGGCTGAATAATAAATACATAATAAATTACATGACAGTTTGACTATAATAAGACAATTCTATCATCTATCATTGCTACACAACACCAACAACAAATAAAACATGAACTTGTTTTATTTTTATGGGTAAGCATGTTGAGCTGTTTACTGATTTGACATGAAGTAATATTATACATTATATTTGATAATACATTTGATACAAAAAAAACTGATTATTAGTGATTTACTCTGTATTATAAACTGGGTGGTTCGACCCCTGAATGGTGATTGGCTGAAAGCCGTGGTATACCACTGGTATGACAAAACATTTATTTTTACTGCTCTAATTACATTGGTAACCAGTTTATAACAGCAATAAGGCACCTCGGGGGTTTGTGGTATATGGCCAATATACCATGACTAAGGGCTGTATCCAGACACTCAGTGTTGCGTCGTGCATAAGAACAGCCTTTAGCCGTGGTATATTGGCCATATAACACACCCCCTAGGCCTTTATTGCTTAAATCTAAAATGTATCAATATGTGAAAGTTTACTAGTTAAAGCTGCAGAAGCTGATGGATAGTACAGAGTGGATCCATCCTATGAGTTAAGTCTGCTTCAGAATGGTTTGAGAAGTGTTGAGCTGCTCCAGTATGGTCTTAGACCCCGCAGCCAGCCACGTAGGACCTCAGGTCCTGATTCTGACAGTGAAGGCGCCAAGCCACCCTGAAATGTACACACACCATCATGTTTGGTATTTGATATATCGACAATACATATCAGATATAAGACAACGGAACATTATGTGGAATTGAAGGATGATAGAAGACTTGGAAACGGTTTACATTACGTAGGCATTAATTCAGGGTCATTTTAAGGGAGTATTTAAGTTAGATAATTACCATGTACAGGCAGTTCTTACCATTTAAATTCTTATAAAAGGTGAGAGCTAATTTGTTACAGGTTATCCCATTTATACATAGCCTTGTAGAGTGATATTGGGCTACAGGTAACATCAAGTATGGCTAATTATTTTGTAACTTAAATGTTTTTGTAACATAGTACTTTCAGAGAAACCTGCCATCTCACCATGCCCCGATTCCGTTCGGGTCCATCACCACACGCTTGGCACAACGGATCGCCACCGTGAGGTCATCAGTTAGCAGCTCTGTCAGAAGTAAGAGGAAGGGAAACCTTTAGTCATAGTACCGTACGGGAAACAGGAAGAACCAAAAGCTTAGAACAACAACAACAGCAGATTACTGTACAATGAAACAATACAGGTACGTTGGTCGGGGTTTAGGATAGAGAAGTAGGCCTACCTGGAGCCCCAGTGTCTGTTTATTCTCATTTTGACTGTATTCAAATGTAACATCAGAATTATGTAAGATCAACATTATAGTGCCTTCAGAAAGTATTAATACCCCCTTGACCTTTTACACATTTTGTTGTGTTTTTTGTTGTGTGATTTAAGACATACATTTTGTTGTGTGATTTAAGTCAAAACTGTAACCATGTCACTCAGGAAAATGAGTCTTCTTGGTAAGCAACTCCGGTGTATATTTGGCCTTGTGTTTTAGGTTATTGTCCTGCTGAAAGGTATATTTGTCTCCCAGTGTTACGTATACGCTGGGAGTTGGAAAGCAGGTGCAGAAGGTGAGTTTAATACGGAACAGATACAAAAGAACAAACATGGGAAGCATACTGAACGTGAGAGACAATCAATAACACCTAAGGACTGATGAACACAGAGGCTAAATAAAGGGGAAGTAATCAGGGATGTGATTAGTATTTTCCTTCAGGCTTTTTCCTGTGCTTAGCTCTATTCCGTTTCTTTTTATCTTTAAAAAATCCCTAGTCCTTGCCAATGACAAGCATACCCATAACATGATGCTGCCATCAGCATGCTTGAAAATCTGAAGAGTGGTACTCAGTGATGTGTTGTGTTGGATTTCCCCCAAACATAACGCTTTGTATTCAGGGAATAAAGTGAATTATTTTCCACATTGTAGTATTACTTTAGTGCCTTATTGCAAACAGGATGCATGTTTTAGAATATTTGTATTCTGTACAGACTTCCTTCTTTTCATTCTGTCATTTAGGTTAGGATTGTGGAGCAACTATGTTGTTGATTCATCCTCAGTTTTCACAGCCAGTAACTTATTGAAGTCACCATTGGACTCACTGAGCGATTTCCTTCCTCTCTGGCAACTGAGTTAGGAAGGACACCTGTATCTTTGTAGTGAATGGGTGTATTGATACACAATCCAACGTATAATTAATAACTTCCCCATGTTCAAAGGGATAATCCATGTCTGCTTTTTTACATTTTTTAACCATCTACCAATAGATATCCTTCTTTGCGAGGCATTGGAAAATCTTCCTGGTGTTTGGGGTTGAATCTGTGTTTGAAATTCGCTGGTCAACTGAAGGACCTTACAGATAATTGTATGTGTGGGGGTACAGAGATGGGGTAGTTATTCAAAAATCATGTTAAACACTATTATTGCACACAACGTATGTGACTTGTTAAGCACATTTGCACTCCAGAATTTGTAAAAATGTCTTAAAACATAACTACACTTTGACATTATGGGGTATTGTGTGTGTAGGCCAGTGACACTAAATCTCTATTTAATCCATTTAAATTCAGGCTGTAACACAACAAAATAAGTGGAATAAGTCAAGGGGTACACGGCCAATAGCCCTCAACCCGGCACATTTCTTGTCAAAAGTAATGCTCTATGTGCGCGATGCCATTAGGTAGGCAGGCTACTCACGGTTGCAGCGAATACCACAGACGTTCTTAGCCCCCGGGGTACGTCCGTCATCACACCAGTAGCGGCTGTTGATCTGGAAGATGCCATAGTCGGTGGAGCCGTCGGTGTTGCGGTTGGTGGCCTGGGTATTGTAGCTCGACTCCCATTTAGACAGGCAGACCCCTTAGAGGACATATAGTCACGCGGTGGATTATCCTCAATCTAAGGTTAGCTATGGTAAGATATTTTTGGAGCTCAGAAACATACAACCATATGCACACACACACACACATCCTCAAAGACCACGATCAAGTATATTATCACTCACAGTTGGGCAGGCTGTTTCCAGCGTAGCCATCCATTCCGGATGCCTTCAGCGCTCTGGCCAGCTCACATCTGTCATACACCTTAGCACTGGCCACAGCCACAAGCAGGAGAACAACAACAGCTCTCATTCTGAACAGACAGACAGCTAGGTCTAATGGTTTGGATGAAAAGAAGGCTTGTGTCTCTAAAAGTGTGAGCAAGTCTACTTCAGCTTTCCTTATAAAGGCTCAGGACGAAAGAGACATTGATATCGCACTATTTACACAATAGATATGTGCCAATAGCTTCTGCAAAAAGGAGTGGTTGTGAAACTGAGAGTTTTCCCATTTAACCTTTTGTTAGGCAGACTTTTTTGCAGGTGATTTAGATACAGTAGATACAGTATTAAATGCATAGTGGGTATTTTTTAAGACAAAGGCTTCATTCACTGTTTAAAAATTGCATATTGAGTATCATCATTATGCCCAGTAGGTTAGATTTAAGGTACTGTATTTTTCAATATCATCATTATGCCCAATAGATCAAATAAAACAAACTTTTATTGGTAGCATACACCGATTTGCAAATGTTATCGCAGGTTCAGTGAAATGCTTGTGTTTCTAGCTCCAACAGTGCAGTAATACCTAGCAATACAAAATATTGTAAAAACAATACACACATAATCCAGAAAAATCATACATTCTGACATATCAGAATGAGCAATGTCAGAGACCGGAATAGAAATATATGTACACATAATGGCAGGTAGTCTAGCGGTTATGAGTGTTGGGCCAGTAATTGAAAGGTCGCTGGTTCGAATCCCTGAGCCGACTTGGTAAAACAACTGTTGAGGTGCCCTTGAGCAAGGCACTAAACTCTAATTGCTCTGTATAAGAGCATCTGTTAAATACAGTATATTAACAGACAATGAGGACTTTACAGCGAAAGCACCACAAACAATTATGTTAGTTTATCACCAAGTCACAGAAAAATCCAGCCATTTTTCCAGCCAAAGAGAGGAGTCACAAAAAGCACAAATAGAGATAAAAATTCATCACTAACCTTTGATGATCTTCATCAGATGACACTCAGAGGACTTCATGTTACACAATACATGTATGTTTTGTTCGCTAAAGTGCATATTTATATCAAACATCCCATTTTACATTGGCGCGTTACGTTCAGTAGTTCTAAAACATGCATTGATTTTGCAGAGAGCCACATCAAGTTACAGAAATACTCATCTTAAATGTTGATGAAAATACAAGTGTTACACATGGAATTAGAGATATACTTCTCCTTAATGCAACCGCTGTGTCAGATTTCAAAAAAACTTTACGGAAAAAGCAAACCACCATAAATGTTTGATTTGTTCGATAATGTCCATCATTTATGTCCAAATAGCTTCTTTTGTTAGGGCATTTGGTAAACAAATCCAAACACGCGTTCAGGTCCAGCCGAACGTCGGACGAAAAGTTCAAAAAGTGATATTACAGAAACATGCCAAACTAAGTATAGAATCAATCTTTAGGATGTTTTTAACATAAATCTTCAATGATGTTCCAACCGGAGAATTCCATTGTCTGTAGAAAAGCAATGGAACAAGAGCTAACTCTCTCATGACCGCGTGTCATGAGCCCAAGGCACTCTGCCAGTCCACTGACTCAAACAGCTCTTATTGAGCCCCTCCTTGATAGTAGAATCCTCATACAAGTTTCAAAAAACGGTTGACATCTAGTGGAAGCCTTAGGAAGTGCAACATAACCAATATCCCACTGTATCTACAATAGGGTCTGAGTTTAAAAAAAACTACAAGCCTCAGATTTCCCACTTCCTGGTTGGATTTTTCTCAGGTTTTCGCCTGCCATATGAGTTCTGTTATACTCACAGACATCATTCAAACAGTTTTAGAATCTTCAGTGTTTTCTATCCAAACTACTAATAATATGCATATATTAGCATCTGGGACAGAGTAGCAGGCAATTTAGTTTGGGAACCTTATTCATCCAAGCTACTCAATACCGCCACCATGTCACCAAGACGTTAACAAACAGCTGGTTCTCCAGAAGACGCTGGAGGAATTGTCTGACAATGAGGACATGTTCCTGAGCCGAGTGGGAAAACACGAGGATATCATCAAAGTAGACGAATACGAATCAGTTCAACATGTCCCGGAGAACGTAATTGACCAGGGCCTGGAACACAGCAGGAGCATTAGTCAGTCCGAACGGCATCACCAGGTATTCGTAGTTCCCACTAGCCATGTTAAAGACGGTCTTTCACTCATCCCCTTCCCGGATCCGTACCAGATGGTAGGCGTTCTGGATGTCCAACTTGGTAAAGATGGTAGCCCCCTGGAGAGGTTTGAAAGCCAAGGCGATGAGTGGAAGCAGGTAACTGTTTTTAACAGTGATATCATTCAGGCCCCGGTAGTCGATGCATGGATGCAGGGTTTTGACCTTCTTCTCCAGAAAGAAGAACCCTGCACCGGTGGGGGAGGCACAAGGACAGATACCCCCTGCAGCCAGGGAGTCCGTCTCCATCGCTGTCAGGACCCGGTTACGAACCTGGGTCTCCGGAGTGAGAAACAGTCACTTAACCAACTGAGCCACGAATAGTCAGCAGAACCCAGAAGATGAGGCAGACACAGCAGTACTTAAGACGGTGTATTTAATAAAGTAAAAAGGAGAAGTCCTTCAATACAAAAAAATGGCAAATCCAAAAGGTGGTAGGAATAGCACAAAAAAGCCTCAAGAGATACTCAAAAACAAAACAGAATTCCACAAGAGCATCCTGGAATCGACAAGAATACACAGAACACTAGGCTGGGTGCTAACATACAAACACAGAGCACAGAACTGAGGGAAACTAAGGGTTTAAATACAATCAGGGGGAAAACGAGGCACAGGTGCAAATAATAATGGGGAACAAGGGAAAAAACATGAGGTCAAAAAGCACAATGGGGGCATCTAGTGACCAAAACCCGGAACAACCCTGGCCAAATCCTGACAGAATCCCCCTAGGAACGGCTCCTGACGTTCCTACCAGCTCTCTCAGGGTGGAGGGCCCTGAACTGACGAATGAGGTCAGGGTCCAGGATGTCTTTGGCAGGAACCCAGGAGCGCTCCTCCGGACCGTAGCCTTCCCAGTCCACCAGATACTGCCAGGACCGCTGCACCCGGCGGGAATCCAGTATCCGATGGACAGTATAAGCCGGCTGGCCTCCAATGACACGAGGCGGAGGGGGAGGTCTGTCTGCCGGGACAAGGGGAGAAAAAACAACAGGTTTTAACAATGAAATGTGAAATGTGGGATTAATCTTAAGGGATCTGGGTAAGTGTAGGCGATAAGAAACTGGGTTAACTCTCCTGGCAACCTTGAAGGGACCGATGTATTTTGGGACAGCTTGCGAGACTCCACCCGTAGAGGTAAGTCTCTTGTGGAGAGCCAGACTCTCTGGCCGGGGCGCAGGGTAGGCCCGGGACGGCGACGTCTGTTGGCTTGTTGTTGGTACCTCTGTGAGGAACGCATAAGATTAAGACGGGTCTTCCTCCACATAAGCCGACAGCGTCTGACGAACTTCAAGGCTGAAGGCACTCTGACTTCTGCCTCCTGGTCCGGGAACAATGGAGGAGCATAGCCAAACTGACACTCGTGCGGGGACATACCAGTGGAGGAGGAGCGCAAGGTGTTGTGCGCGTATTCGGCCCAAACAATAAAGGATGACCATGTGGACGGGTTGTCACGAGTCATACATCGGAGGGTGGTTTCCAGCTCTTGATTCATCCTCTCTGTTTGGCCGTTGGACTCCGGATGGTACCCTGAAGATAGACTGGCAGAAGCCCCCATGAGTTGGCAGAAGGCCTTCCAAAACCTTGAGGCGAACTGGGGACCTCTGTCAGAAACCATATCTTGAGGAATGCCGAAGACTCGGAACACATGATTAATTACCAACTCAGCCGTTTCCTTGGCAGAAGGTAACTTAGTCAGAGGGACGAACCTGGCCGCCTTTGAAAACCTGTCGATTATGACTAGGATAGTAGTATTGCCATGGGATGGAGGAAGTCCAGTAATAAAGTCCAATGAGATATGGGACCAGGGTCTGTGGGGAACAGGTAAAGGGTGAAGGAGTCCTTGAGGGCGGAGGTGAGAAGATTTGCCCTGGCAGCACACGGGACAGGCATTGACGAAAGTGGCAACGTCTTCTCTTATGGTAGGCCACCAGAACATACGCTGGATGAACTCCAAGGTGCGACCTACGCCCGGATGACAGGTGAGGCGAGAGGAGTGCCCCCACAGAAGGACCTGAGTCCTCACTGCCTTGGGGACAAACAACCGATTGGCAGGACCTCCTTTTGGGTCCGGTTCGCTAGCTTGAGCACGTCTCACGGTATCCTCAACTTGCCACGAGATCGGAGCCACAATCTTAGCAGCAGGAAGGACAGGCATGTCCGTGTCATCTCGAATGGCAGGAGCGTAGACTCGGGACAGGGCATCCGGTTTGAGATTCTTCGACCCGGGCCGATAGGTGAGGATAAACTGGAATCGATTGAAGAAAAGAGACCATCTAGCTTGTCTAGAGTTCAACCGCTTCGCCTGCTGGATATACTCCAGATTTTTGTGGTCCATAAGCACTTGAAACGGGTGAGAAGCCCCCTCGAGCCAGTGTCTCCATTCCTTCAATGCCATCTTAACCGCTAGGAGTTCACGATCCCCCACATCGTAGTTCCTCTCAGTCGGGGTAAGCCGGTGTGAGAAGAAAGCGCACGGATGAAGCTTCTTGTCTTCACCCCTCTGAGACAGGACAGCTCCAACACCAACCTCTGATGCGTCTACCTCCACCACATATGGTTCATCCGTAGTCGGTAGTATCAGGATGGGAGCAGAGAGAACGCGCTGCTTGAGTCCTTGGAAGGCCGTCTCAGCTTCTCTTCCCCACAAAAACCTTGCATTGCCACCCTTGGTTAAAGCTGAGAGAGGGGCTGCCACCAAGCTGAAGTTCTTGATGAACTTGCGGTAAAAGTTTGTGAAGCCCAGGAAACGCTGAACTTCCTTAACGGATTTGGGGGTGGGCCAATCCGCTACCGCCCCTACCTTCCTGGGGTCCATTTGGACTCGACCGGGTTCCACTACAAATCCCAGGAATTGTACTCGGGATGAATGGAATTCACATTTTTCCGGCTTAACGTACAGATGGCTGTCCAGGAGGCGTTTGAGTACTTGTCTGACATGCTTAGTGTGTTCTTGAAGGGAGCTCGAAAAGATGAGGATGTCATCCAAGTAAACGAACACAAATATGTTAAGCATATCCCTAAGCACATCGTTTATGAGCGCTTGCAACACCGCTGGGGCGTTGGTCAGGCCGAAGGGCATCACCAAGTATTCATAGTGACCAGTAGGCGTGTTGAAAGCGGTCTTCCACTCGTCACCAGGTCTGATCCGCACAAGATGGTATGCGTTCCGCAGGTCAAGCTTAGTGAAAACAACTGCTTCCTGGAGCAGCTCGAAGGCTGTGGCCATAAGGGGTAGCGGGTAACGGTTACGGACGGTTATGGCATTGAGTCCCCGGTAGTCGATGCAAGGACGTAATCCACCGTCTTTCTTGGCCACAAAGAAAAACCCTGCTCCCGCCGGGGAGGTGGATGGACGCATGAGGCCTGCTTCCAGAGCGTCCTTGATGTAGGTATCCATAGCAGCTCGTTCGGGTGGAGATAGGGAAAAGATCCGACCCCTGGGGGGCAAGTGCCCGGAAACAGGTCGATGGGGCAATCGTAAGGTCTATGGGGTGGTAGCATGGTGGCCCTCTGTTTGCTAAACACCAGTTTGAGGTCATGGTAACACTCGGGAACTCGGGTCAGGTCGATGGATTCTAAAGACTCGGGAGTAGAACTCGGGAATTCTGGAAAATACAAGTAGCTTGGCACGTAGGACCCCACTGCTTGATAGTGCCCACAGACCAGTCGATGTGAGGGTTATGGCTGTGAAGCCAGGGGTATCCAAGGACGAGAGGGAACTCGGAACAGGAGATCAAATGAAAGTTCATCAATTCCTGTGTGTGAAACTGAAAGTCGCAAGGAGGTAGTGACATGAGTGACAAGTCCAGATCCCAAAGGGCTTCCATCCAATGTAGTGACCCTCATGGGTTCACTTAGAGTTTCAGAGGGAACGCCATTCTCCTTCGCCCAGACACCATCCATGAAGTTACCTGCGGCTCCAGAGTCTACCAAGGCTTGAAGGTGAAGCTTGTGGTTGTCCCAGGAGAGGGTGACTGGAATGAGCAGACGGGAGTTGGACGGATGGGAGGAGGTTATGTTTCCCGTTACAGTTCCCCCGGTCTGTACGGGACAGAGCGTTTCCCTGGAGCCCGGGACACGTGGAACGGAAATGGCCCGGTTTGCCGCAATATAGACAGTGTCGCTCCCTCATCCGGCGGTCTCTCTCAGCCTGGGAGATGCGTCCAATCTGCATGGGTTCCGATGGAGCCAGCGAGGATAAAGGTGGGGACTCGGAGCTGGGACTGATAGGGGCTAGAGGTCTACGGTTGAGTTTCTCTCTCTCAGACGCTGGTCAATGCGTGAGGCCAACTTGATCAGGGACTCGAGATTGTCCGGTGGTTCCCGAGTGGCCAGTTCATCTTGGATAGTGTCGGAAAGGCCTTTCAGAAAGCACACCGTGAGCGCCTCGTTGTTCCAGCCACTTGCTGCTGCCACCGTGCAGAACTGGATGGCATAGTCCGTCACGCTGCGCCAACCTTGGTGGAGAGTCAGGAGCTGTTTGGCTGAGTCAGAACCACTGCTTGGGCCTTGAAACACTCGTTTGAATTCCTCAGCAAAGGCAGAGTAGCTGGCACAGCAGGAACTATGGGCATCCCACACAGCAGTAGCCCAGGCCAGGGCTTTTTCCGACAGCAGGGTGATGATATAAGCGATCTTAGACTGGTCGGTGGGAAACGACGAGGGTTGTAGCTCAAAGGAGAGAGAACATTGGGTGAGAAACCCTTTACAAGCACTTGGATCACCTGAGAACCGTTGGGGAGGTGGAAGACGAGGTTCAGCCAGGGGGTTAACTGCCATGGGTACGTGAATCTGAGGTACTGGGACGGGAACTGTTGCCGGGGTAAGACGATCAGATATTTGCTTAATGGAAGTCAGCATCTCCGACAGAAGATGAGAATGTCTAGCCATTAAGGCCTCTTGCTGAACCAGGGCGGCTTCGTGGCGTTGGACAGTCTCCTGGTGGTGGGACAGCATGGCAAAAATGTCCTGGGAACTGGCTGCCTCTGGGTTCATTTATGGCTCTGTGTTTCTGTCAGGACCCGGTTACGAACCTGGGTCTCCGGAGTGAGAAACAGTCACTTAACCAACTGAGCCACGAATAGTCAGCAGAACCCAGAAGATGAGGCAGACACAGCAGTACTTAAGACGGTGTATTTAATAAAGTAAAAAGGAGAAGTCCTTCAATACAAAAAAATGGCAAATCCAAAAGGTGGTAGGAATAGCACAAAAAAGCCTCAAGAGATACTCAAAAACAAAACAGAATTCCACAAGAGCATCCACCGGAATCGACAAGAATACACAGAACACTAGGGCTGGGTGCTAACATACAAACACAGAGCACAGAACTGAGGGAAACTAAGGGTTTAAATACAATCAGGGGAAACCAGGCACAGGTGCAAATAATAATGGGGAACAAGGGAAAAAACATGAGGTCAAAAAGCACAATGGGGGCATCTAGTGACCAAAACCCGGAACAACCCTGGCCAAATCCTGACAATCGCCTTGGTCTCCGGACCTGACAGGGAATAAAGCCGCCCAGTTATAGAGCCGATGCTGAGGAAGCGAGGTGGCACGGGCCTTGCTGAAAACCTCCCGGAGGTCCTGGTACTCCGCGGGAACAGAAGAGAGATCCAGGGCTTTTCCCAAGCCTACAGGAAGACGTCACGGGGCAGGCAGCGCCGACTTCAGGCAATGTCCATGGTAAAACCCAGGTTAGAACCAGTAGCCCAGTTGATTAGGGGATTGTGCCTCTGGAGCCAGGAAAACCCCAAAACCACGGGTGCATGAGGGGATTCGATAGTCAGGAACTGCATAAACTGACTGTGATTACCTGACACTCTCGGGTTAATGGGACACGTGGTGTGAGTGACTTTGCTCATAAAGCGCCCATCCAACGCTCTGACATCCATGGGAATGGAGAGGGGTTTTGTGGGGATTCCCAGCTTCGACACCAGGGTAGCGTCCATAAAGCTCTTGTCAGCTCCAAAGTCTATGTGCACCCGGAGAGATTTGGACCGGTCACCCCACAACAGGGTAGCATGGAGAGGGGTACGAGAAATGGAAGACGGGAAACTTCCTGTACGGCTAAAGAGCGTACCAGTACCTCCTTGATGAGCTTGGTTCCTTAACGGGCAGGTAGATAAAAAATGTCCCGTAGCTCCACAATACAGACACCTCTGGGTGTTAAGTCTGCGTGAGCACTCAGCAGGAGACAATCTAGCCCTACCCAGTTGCATGGGCTCCAGAGGAGACAACTCGGATCCACTCGGAAATGTGGGCTTCTGTGATTTCCCGGGATTCTTCGGACGCAAGGTGGAAATCGAGGACGAGAACCAGTGACAGGGAACAGACTTCCTCTCCCTCCTACGTTCCCATAGCCACTCATCGATCTGGTCAAGGCTATGAAGGAGTCGAGGTCCAGGGGCAATTCCCGGGCTGCAAGCTCGTCTTTAACTTCATTAGGGTAGGGGGCACTATTTTCACCTCTGGATGAAGAGCGTTCCCAAAGTAAAGTAGTTTTTTATGTTTGTAGTTTTCCATTGACTGCCTATACAGATTCCATTGACTTAGGACTCAAATTGCACATCCTATTGCTTCCACTAGATGTCAACAGTCTTTAGAAATTGTTTCAGGCTTGTATTCTGAAACATGAGGGAGTAAGACCACTCTGAATGAGTGGACACTGCAGTGTCCCAGAGGTTTTTCATGCGCGCGACCGAGAGTGCGCCTTTCTTCTTCTTCTTTTATATTGACTAAGCTTTGTCCATTTGAAATATTATTGATTATTGAACACATGTTTTATGAATTTATATAATGAGTATTTCTATTTTTTTAATTTGGCGTTCTGCAATTTCACTGGATGTTGGCCAGGTGGGACGCTACTGTCCCACACTCCTTAGAGAGGTTCATCACCTCCAAGAAACCGTGAAGGAAGGCATTGAACAGGGCTTCTGGTTTCCAGGCACTCTCAGTCGCCAACGTGGAAAAATCCTCCGTATAGTCTGCCACACTACAGGAATCCTGAAGTAGTTGGAGCAGCTTATGAGCCGCCTCTCCCGGACAACGGAGAATCGAACACTTTCCATACCTCCGCCACGAACTCCTCCAATCTGAGGCAAACGTTGGATTGTTGTACCAAAACCACCGTAGCCCAGGCAAGAGCCCTCCCGGACATCAGCGTTGCCACGTACGCTATCGTCGAGCGATCCGAGGGAAATGAAGAGGGCTGCAGCTCAAAGATGAGAGAACACTGGGAGAGAAACACCAGGTTTCCTGAGAAGTCGGGGTAGATTGTGGAGAAACGCCGCTGGTAGCGGGGTAATTGACAAACAACTAGGAAACAGAACTTGAGACACAGAAAGATAGGAAAGAACACTGGTAAGACCTAACAAGACTCACTCACTCACTCACTCACTCACTCACTCACACACTCTCTCACACTCTCACACACACACACAAAATCTGAGAGGTGCCGGATCATGACCCAGCAGGATCCGGTTCAAATGAACCACTGCCAACACCTTCTGCAAATAACAGTGGTTGTGAAACTTACAGTTTTATCATTTAACTCTTTGTTACCCAGGCTTATTTTGCTTTGTGGTTGCTTGCTTACTTACTTAGAGTGTCACGCCCTGACCGTAGAGATTTATATGTCTCTATTTTGGTTTGGTCAGGGTGTGATTTGAATTACAACAAACAATAAACCCATCGGCATTCTATGTTCTATTTTGGTTTGATTTTTTCTATGATTTGTATTTCTGTGTGTTTGGCCGGGTGTGGTTCTCAATCAGAGGCAGCTGTCTATCGTTGTCTCTGTTTGAGAGCCATACTTAGGTAGCCTTTTTCCCACCTGTATTTGTGGGTTGTTGTCCGTATATAGTTGCCTATGAGCACTACATTGGTGTCATGTTTTCGTTTTGATGTTTATTGTTTTGTTGGCGAGATCTTATAATAAAGAAGTATGTACGCTCACAATGCTGCGCTTTGGTCCTCTGTTTCCACCTTAGACGATCGTGACATAGAGGACATATTGTTTTTGTTAGGATTGTGTGTCCATATAAGGACCAGTGGCAATGATTTTGAGCCCCAAATTTTAGCAAAAAAAATGTTTTTTCCCCCCTGTTTTGCATGTTATTTTGACATTAATACGTGTCACATAACAGCCTAACTCAGAGCTTTCTGTGGTGGCGGAAAATACGGAGCATAGGGGTTGGTAATGTTCTCTAGTTGTGCCGTGATTGGCTCAGCGTTCTGTCACTCATGGCGAAACTACATCATGGCCAAATCTAAGGGTAGAGCTTGAAAATGTAAAGCCCCTTGGGTGCTGCCATAGAGTTACATTAGAAGTGCCTATCCAAGAAGGCTAAAGGTCATTGGCCACAGATAAAATGACGTCAAATCACGTCAGCTTCGATAGGACATTATACTTTCAAAAAGTCATAATCATGAATCAAGTCGACAATCTACTGGCAAATCCTTTTTAATCATTGTCATATGAAGAGAAATAATGAAGAGAAATTATAGATAAAATGTATCGTGCTCATCGGCCATTGGACATAAACATTACACAACAAGTTGGAAATTGCAAATTCAACAATGAGTGGTTTGAAAGAAATCAGTGGCAAACTACAAGCATTGCAAAGCAACCACTAGCCTGCTATTCAGTGGCTGTGTGGTCTCAAGTCTGGGTTTAAGGGCTTGTAAAGTAAGCATTTCACTGTAACATTATACCTGTTATATTCGGCGCATGTGACAAATACAATTTGATTTGATTTGATCACTCTCCTTCTTGGTCAAATAGCCCTTACACAGCCTGGAGGTGTGTTTTGGGTACTTGTCCGGTTGAAAAACAAATTATAGTTCCACTAAGAGCAAACCAGATGGGATGGCGTATCGCTGCGGAATGCTGTGCTAGCGATGCTGGTTAAGTGGGAAATAAATCACAGACAGTGTCACCAGCAAAGCACCCTCACACCATCACACCTCCTCCTCCATGCTTCTCGGTGGGAACCACACATGTGGAGATCATCTGTTCACCTACTCTGCGTCTCACGAAAACACGGTGGGTAGAACCAAAAATCTCAAATTTGGACTCATCAGACCAAAGAACAGATTTCCACCGGTCTAATGTCCATTGCTCGTGTTTCTTGGCCCAAGCAAGTCTCTTCTTCTTATTGATGTCCTTTAGTAATGATTTCTTTGCAGAAATTCAACCATGTAGGTCTGAGTCTCTGAATAGTTGATTTTGAGATGTATCTGTTACTTGAACTTATTTGGGCTGCAATATGAAACTGGTAACTCTAATGAACGTATCCTCTGCAGCAGAGGCAACTCTGGGACTTCCTTTCCTGTGGCGGTCCTCATAAGAGCCAGTTTCATCATGCTGTATCTAAATCACATGTCATGATATTTTGGGATTGTCATATCTGTGAGTGTCCTTATCAGTGGAGATTTTAGCATGTAAGTCTTGGTGGGTCAAACAAAACAAAAAAATGGGGGATGCATGCCAGCAAAGCAACTACACAACACTACACTAAACAATATATTAATTGCACTATAACAATGACAAACGGTGCCCACAAACTGTTAGGGCCTACATAAAGCTGTCCCAACACCTTTCCACTGCTACACCATGCTATCAGCGGAGCCTTGTCTGGCAGCGAAACAGTTAATTGAGCCTCATTTACTGTCTTAAAAAAAAACATGGCTGATATGGCTGACTTGGTCTCTACTGACAATTGCAATGTATAAACTATGGGATAAGGGGACGACAAGTGGATAAAAGGCAATCCGTAATTTTGAGTAAGACATTAATGAGCGAGCGACGATGGACTTTCAACTCCCTACAAAGATTTTCTATGGGGTTGAGATCTGGAGACTGGCTAGGCCACTCCAGGACCTTGAAATGCTTCTTACGAAGCCACTCCTTCGTTGCCCGGGCGGTGTGTTTGGGATCATTGTCATGCTGAAAGACCCAGCCACGTTTCATCTTCAATGCCCTTGCTGATGGAAGGATGTTTTCACTCAAAATCTCACGATACATGGCCCCATTCATTCTTTCCTTTACACGGATCAGTCGTCCTGGTACCTTTGCAGAAAAATAGCCCCAAAGCATGATGTTTCCACCCCCATGCTTCACAGTAGGTGTGGTGTTCTTTGGATGCAACTCAGCATTCTTTGTCCTCCAAACACGACGAGTTGAGTTTTTACCAAAAAGTTACATTTTGGTTTCATCTGACCATATGACATTCTCCCAATCTTCTTCTGGATCATCCAAATGCTCTCTAGCAAACTTCAGATGGGCCTGGACATGTACTGGCGTAAGCAGGGGGACACGTCTGGCACTGCAGGATTTGAGTCCCTGGCGGCGTAGTGTGTTACTGATGGTAGGCTTTGATACTTTGGTCCCCAGTTTTTGTAATAAACTTGTTACTTTGAAACTTACTGCAGACAGACGGATCTTGTCTATAAAAGCATCCACAAAAAAATGGCTACCATACCATCAGGTCGTTCAGAACGACATGAATCGACCACCAGAGGAGACCAGAATGTGAGCTCGATGGATACTCCTCGCATCGCAAACAATCTTTACTGTTCTAGCTTCTGGTTTGGTTGAACTAAAAGCATGTTAAAGGATCACTTTACTCAAAAACTTGTTATGATGCAAAACATATCATCATCATCACAGTTCCGTGCCACCTCGCTTCCTCCGCATCGGCTCTATAACTGGGCGGCTTTATTCCCTGTCAGGTCCGGAGACCAAGGCGATGGAGACGTGTATTGAGAACTCCCTGGCTGCAAGGGGTATCTGTACTGAAAACTTGACTACTGACATGCACAATGGAATTTTGGGGAGATTGTATTAACAGTGAACTTGTGATCAAAAAACTAAAATATTTCTTGAGTGACCTATCCCTTTAATAATGGTTGTGTTTGACGTTCCCTTGAAGGATTCCATGTAAAGCTGAAAATGGAATGGGATTTTAAGTATTTCAATGCAGTTTAACTTCAGGTCGCTTTACTCTACCCTGAGTGTCAGTCTGTTTAAGTTATCATGCAAGACGACAAACACACGGATCTGGGACCAGTCTTACCCTTGTTGGACGACCAGCTGTTCAAGGCATTTACAGTATGTTCACTTCAGAAAAATGATTACCGGCACTTTGGGAAAACTACTCTTTAACTAACAGTGTACTTGGAAGATGTCCATAGTCTTTATTAAAAAAAAAATTGGGGGGAAAATATTTGTTATTTTAAATAGACCTTGGAGTATTGTAGAGTATGTTGGAAAAGAAAATAGAATGTTTTTCACAGATTCATTCACATTTTGAAGTAATTGAATTGTAGAATTCATCTGCTGCTATGCTTTTTCAACAATTTCTCCAGATTCTCACTGAACAGTCTGCAAGTATTTGGTAATTGAATGAGTTTCTGGCATTATGCATTTTATACGCATTTGTAAACATATGATATATGGATGGAGTTGTCTGGAGGATTTTGAATTGTTGCTATGGGCTTGTTGTATGTTTTGATACTGTTAGCTTCCTTAGTGATACAGCACTGCACCATTTCAGAGATGATGATGTTGGCTGAATAATAAATACATAATAAATTACATGACAGTTTGACTATAATAAGACAATTCTATCATCTATCATTGCTACACAACACCAACAACAAATAAAACATGAACTTGTTTTATTTTTATGGGTAAGCATGTTGAGCTGTTTACTGATTTGACATTAAGTAATATTATACATTATATTTGATGATACATTTGATACAAAAAAACTGATTATTAGTGATTTACTCTGTATTATAAACTGGGTGGTTCGACCCCTGAATGGTGATTGGCTGAAAGCCGTGGTATACCACTGGTATGACAAAACATTTATTTTTACTGCTCTAATTACGTTGGTAACCAGTTTATAACAGCAATAAGGCACCTCGGGGGTTTGTGGTATATGGCCAATATACCATGACTAAGGGCTGTATCCAGACACTCAGCGTTCCGTCGTGCATAAGAACTGCCTTTAGCCGTGGTATACTGGCCATATACCACACCCCCTAGGCCCTTATTGCTTAAATCTAAAATGTATCAACATGTGAAAGTTTACTAGTTAAAGCTGCAGAAGCTGATGGATAGTACAGAGTGGATCCATCCTATGAGTTAAGTCTGCTTCAGAATGGTTTGAGAAGTGTTGAGCTGCTCCAGTATGGTCTTAGACCCCGCAGCCAGCCACGTAGGACCTCAGGTCCTGATTCTGACAGTGAAGGCGCCAAGCCACCCTGAAATGTACACACACCATCATGTTGGTATTTGATATATCGACAATACATATCAGATATAAGACAACGGAACATAATGTGGAATTGAAGGATGATAGAAGACTTGGAAACGGTTTACATTACGTAGGCATTAATTCAGGGTCATTTTAAGGGAGTATTTAAGTTAGATAATTACCATGTACAGGCAGTTCTTACCATTTAAATTCTTATAAAAGGTGAGAGCTAATTTGTTACAGGTTATCCCATTTATACATAGCCTTGTAGAGTGATATTGGGCTACAGGTAACATCAAGTATGGCTAATTATTTTGTAACTTAAATGTTTTTGTAACATAGTACTTTCAGAGAAACCTGCCATCTCACCATGCCCCGATTCCGTTCGGGTCCATCACCACACGCTTGGCACAACGGATCGCCACCGTGAGGTCATCAGTTAGCAGCTCTGTCAGAAGTAAGAGGAAGGGAAACCTTTAGTCATAGTACCGTACGGGAAACAGGAAGAACCAAAAGCTTAGAACAACAACAACAGCAGATTACTGTACAATGAAACAATACAGGTACGTTGGTCGGGGTTTAGGATAGAGAAGTAGGCCTACCTGGAGCCCCAGTGTCTGTTTATTCTCATTTTGACTGTATTCAAATGTAACATCAGAATTATGTAAGATCAACATTATAGTGCCTTCAGAAAGTATTAATACCCCCTTGACCTTTTACACATTTTGTTGTGTTTTTTGTTGTGTGATTTAAGACATACATTTTGTTGTGTGATTTAAGTCAAAACTGTAACCATGTCACTCAGGAAAATGAGTCTTCTTGGTAAGCAACTCAGGTGTATATTTGGCCTTGTGTTTTAGGTTATTGTCCTGCTGAAAGGTATATTTGTCTCCCAGTGTTACGTATACGCTGGGAGTTGGAAAGCAGGTGCAGAAGGCGAGTTTAATACGGAACAGATACAAAAGAACAAACATGGGAAGCGTACTGAACGTGAGAGACAATCAATAACACCTAAGGACTGATGAACACAGAGGCTAAATAAAGAGGAAGTAATCAGGGATGTGATTAGTATTTTCCTTCTGGCTTTTTCCTGTGCTTAGCTCTATTCCGTTTCTTTTTATCTTAAAAAACTCCCTAGTCCTTGCCAATGACAAGCATACCCATAACATGATGCTGCCATCAGCATGCTTGAAAATCTGAAGAGTGGTACTCAGTGATGTGTTGTGTTGGATTTCCCCCAAACATAACGCTTTGTATTCAGGGAATAAAGTGAATTATTTTCCACATTGTAGTATTACTTTAGTGCCTTATTGCAAACAGGATGCATGTTTTAGAATATTTGTATTCTGTACAGACTTCCTTCTTTTCATTCTGTCATTTAGGTTAGGATTGTGGAGCAACTATGTTGTTGATTCATCCTCAGTTTTCACAGCCAGTAACTTATTGAAGTCACCATTGGACTCACTGAGCGATTTCCTTCCTCTCTGGCAACTGAGTTAGGAAGGACACCTGTATCTTTGTAGTGAATGGGTGTATTGATACACAATCCAACGTATAATTAATAACTTCCCCATGTTCAAAGGGATAATCCATGTCTGCTTTTTTACATTTTTTAACCATCTACCAATAGATATCCTTCTTTGCGAGGCATTGGAAAATCTTCCTGGTGTTTGGGGTTGAATCTGTGTTTGAAATTCGCTGGTCAACTGAAGGACCTTACAGATAATTGTATGTGTGGGGGTACAGAGATGGGGTAGTTATTCAAAAATCATGTTAAACACTATTATTGCACACAACGTATGTGACTTGTTAAGCACATTTGCACTCCAGAATTTGTAAAAATGTCTTAAAACATAACTACACTTTGACATTATGGGGTATTGTGTGTGTAGGCCAGTGACACTAAATCTCTATTTAATCCATTTAAATTCAGGCTGTAACACAACAAAATAAGTGGAATAAGTCAAGGGGTACACTGCCAATAGCCCTCAACCCGGCACATTTCTTGTCAAAAGTAATGCTCTATGTGCGCGATGCCATTAGGTAGGCAGGCTACTCACGGTTGCAGCGAATACCACAGACGTTCTTAGCCCCCGGGGTACGTCCGTCGTCACACCAGTAGCGGCTGTTGATCTGGAAGATGCCATAGTCGGTGGAGCCGTCGGTGTTGCGGTTGGTGGCCTGGGTATTGTAGCTCGACTCCCATTTAGACAGGCAGACCCCTTAGAGGACATATAGTCACGCGGTGGATTATCCTCAATCTAAGGTTAGCTATGGTAAGATATTTTTGGAGCTCAGAAACATACAACCATATGCACACACACACACACATCCTCAAAGACCACGATCAAGTATATTATCACTCACAGTTGGGCAGGCTGTTTCCAGCGTAGCCATCCATTCCGGATGCCTTCAGCGCTCTGGCCAGCTCACATCTGTCATACACCTTAGCACTGGCCACAGCCACAAGCAGGAGAACAACAACAGCTCTCATTCTGAACAGACAGACAGCTAGGTCTAATGGTTTGGATGAAAAGAAGGCCCGTGTCTCTAAAAGTGTGAACAAGTCAACTTCAGCTTTCCTTATAAAGGCTCAGGACGAAAGAGACATTGATATCGCACTATTTACACAATAGATATGTGCCAATAGCTTCTGCAAAAAGTAGTGGTTGTGAAATTGAGGGTTTTCCCATTTAACCTTTTGTTAGGCAGGCTTTTTTTGCTTATGATTTAGATACAGTAGATACAGTATTAAATCCATAGTGGGTATTTTTTAAGACAAAGGCTTCATTCACTGTTTAAAAATTGCATATTGAGTATCATCATTATGCCCAGTAGGTTAGATTTAAGGTACTGTATTTTTCAATATCATCATTATGCCCAATAGATCAAATAAAACAAACTTTTATTGGTAGCATACACCGATTTGCAAATGTTATCGCAGGTTCAGTGAAATGCTTGTGTTTCTAGCTCCAACAGTGCAGTAATACCTAGCAATACAAAATATTGTAAAAACAATACACACATAATCCAGAAAAATCATACATTCTGACATATCAGAATGAGCAATGTCAGAGACCGGAATAGAAATATATGTACACATAATGGCAGGTAGTCTAGCGGTTATGAGTGTTGGGCCAGTAATTGAAAGGTCGCTGGTTCGAATCCCTGAGCCGACTTGGTAAAACAACTGTTGAGGTGCCCTTGAGCAAGGCACTAAACTCTAATTGCTCTGGATAAGAGCATCTGTTAAATACAGTATATTAACAGACAATGAGGACTTTACAGCGAAAGCACCACAAACAATTATGTTAGTTTATCACCAAGTCACAGAAAAATCCAGCCATTTTTCCAGCCAAAGAGAGGAGTCACAAAAAGCACAAATAGAGATAAAAATTCATCACTAACCTTTGATGATCTTCATCAGATGACACTCAGAGGACTTCATGTTACACAATACATGTATGTTTTGTTCGCTAAAGTGCATATTTATATCAAACATCCCATTTTACATTGGCGCGTTACGTTCAGTAGTTCTAAAACATGCATTGATTTTGCAGAGAGCCACATCAAGTTACAGAAATACTCATCTTAAATGTTGATGAAAATACAAGTGTTACACATGGAATTAGAGATATACTTCTCCTTAATGCAACCGCTGTGTCAGATTTCAAAAAAACTTTACGGAAAAAGCAAACCACCATAAATGTTTGATTTGTTCGATAATGTCCATCATTTATGTCCAAATAGCTTCTTTTGTTAGGGCATTTGGTAAACAAATCCAAACACGCGTTCAGGTCCAGCCGAACGTCGGACGAAAAGTTCAAAAAGTGATATTACAGAAACATGCCAAACTAAGTATAGAATCAATCTTTAGGATGTTTTTAACATAAATCTTCAATGATGTTCCAACCGGAGAATTCCATTGTCTGTAGAAAAGCAATGGAACAAGAGCTAACTCTCTCATGACCGCGTGTCATGAGCCCAAGGCACTCTGCCAGTCCACTGACTCAAACAGCTCTTATTGAGCCCCTCCTTGATAGTAGAATCCTCATACAAGTTTCAAAAAACGGTTGACATCTAGTGGAAGCCTTAGGAAGTGCAACATAACCAATATCCCACTGTATCTACAATAGGGTCTGAGTTTAAAAAAAACTACAAGCCTCAGATTTCCCACTTCCTGGTTGGATTTTTCTCAGGTTTTCGCCTGCCATATGAGTTCTGTTATACTCACAGACATCATTCAAACAGTTTTAGAATCTTCAGTGTTTTCTATCCAAACTACTAATAATATGCATATATTAGCATCTGGGACAGAGTAGCAGGCAATTTAGTTTGGGAACCTTATTCATCCAAGCTACTCAATACCGCCACCATGTCACCAAGACGTTAACAAACAGCTGGTTCTCCAGAAGACGCTGGAGGAATTGTGTGACAATGAGGACATGTTCCTGAGCCGAGTGGGAAAACACGAGGATATCATCAAAGTAGACGAATACGAATCAGTTCAACATGTCCCGGAGAACGTAATTGACCAGGGCCTGGAACACAGCAGGAGCATTAGTCAGTCCGAACGGCATCACCAGGTATTCGTAGTTCCCACTAGCCATGTTAAAGACGGTCTTTCACTCATCCCCTTCCCGGATCCGTACCAGATGGTAGGCGTTCTGGATGTCCAACTTGGTAAAGATGGTAGCCCCTGGAGAGGTTCGAAAGCCAAGGCGATGAGTGGAAGCAGGTAACTGTTTTTAACAGTGATATCATTCAGGCCCCGGTAGTCGATGCATGGATGCAGGGTTTTGACCTTCTTCTCCATAAAGAAGAACCCTGCACCGGTGGGGGAGGCACAAGGACAGATACCCCCTGCAGCCAGGGAGTCCGTCTCCATCGCTGTCAGGACCCGGTTACGAACCTGGGTCTCCGGAGTGAGAAACAGTCACTTAACCAACTGAGCCACGAATAGTCAACAGAACCCAGAAGATGAGGCAGACACAGCAGTACTTAAGACGGTGTATTTAATAAAGTAAAAAGGAGAAGTCCTTCAATACAAAAAAATGGCAAATCCAAAAGGTGGTAGGAATAGCACAAAAAAGCCTCAAGAGATACTCAAAAACAAAACAGAATTCCACAAGAGCATCCACCGGAATCGACAAGAATACACAGAACACTAGGGCTGGGTGCTAACATACAAACACAGAGCACAGAACTGAGGGAAACTAAGGGTTTAAATACAATCAGGGGAAAACGAGGCACAGGTGCAAATAATAATGGGGAACAAGGGAAAAAACATGAGGTCAAAAAGCACAATGGGGGCATCTAGTGACCAAAACCCGGAACAACCCTGGCCAAATCCTGACAGAATCCCCCCCCTAGGAACGGCTCCTGACGTTCCTACCAGCTCTCTCAGGGTGGAGGGCCCTGAACTGACGCTCCTCCGGACCGTAGCCTTCCCAGTCCACCAGATACTGCCAGGACCGCTGCACCCGGCGGGAATCCAGTATCCGATGGACGGTATAAGCCGGCTGGCCTCCAATGACACGAGGCGGAGGGGGAGGTCTGTCTGCCGGGACAAGGGGAGAAAAACAACAGGTTTTAACAATGAAATGTGAAATGTGGGATTAATCTTAAGGGATCTGGGTAAGTGTAGGCGATAAGAAACTGGGTTAACTCTCCTGGCAACCTTGAAGGGACCGATGTATTTTTGGGACAGCTTGCGAGACTCCACCCGTAGAGGTAAGTCTCTTGTGGAGAGCCAGACTCTCTGGCCGGGGCGCAGGGTAGGCCCGGGACGGCGACGTCTGTTGGCTTGTTGTTGGTACCTCTGTGAGGAACGCATAAGATTAAGACGGGTCTTCCTCCACATAAGCCGACAGCGTCTGACGAACTTCAAGGCTGAAGGCACTCTGACTTCTGCCTCCTGGTCCGGGAACAATGGAGGAGCATAGCCAAACTGACACTCGTGCGGGGACATACCAGTGGAGGAGGAGCGCAAGGTGTTGTGCGCGTATTCGGCCCAAACAATAAAGGATGACCATGTGGACGGGTTGTCACGAGTCATACATCGGAGGGTGGTTTCCAGCTCTTGATTCATCCTCTCTGTTTGGCCGTTGGACTCCGGATGGTACCCTGAAGATAGACTGGCAGAAGCCCCCATGAGTTGGCAGAAGGCCTTCCAAAACCTTGAGGCGAACTGGGGACCTCTGTCAGAAACCATATCTTGAGGAATGCCGAAGACTCGGAACACATGATTAATTACCAACTCAGCCGTTTCCTTGGCAGAAGGTAACTTAGTCAGAGGGACGAACCTGGCCGCCTTTGAAAACCTGTCGATTATGACTAGGATAGTAGTATTGCCATGGGATGGAGGAAGTCCAGTAATAAAGTCCAATGAGATATGGGACCAGGGTCTGTGGGGAACAGGTAAAGGGTGAAGGAGTCCTTGAGGGCGGAGGTGAGAAGATTTGCCCTGGCAGCACACGGGACAGGCATTGACGAAAGTGGCAACGTCTTCTCTTATGGTAGGCCACCAGAACATACGCTGGATGAACTCCAAGGTGCGACCTACGCCCGGATAACAGGTGAGGCGAGAGGAGTGCCCCCACAGAAGGACCTGAGTCCTCACTGCCTTGGGGACAAACAACCGATTGGCAGGACCTCCTTTTGGGTCCGGTTCGCTAGCTTGAGCACGTCTCACGGTATCCTCAACTTGCCACGAGATCGGAGCCACAATCTTAGCAGCAGGAAGGACAGGCATGTCCGTGTCATCTCGAATGGCAGGAGCGTAGACTCGGGACAGGGCATCCGGTTTGAGATTCTTCGACCCGGGCCGATAGGTGAGGATAAACTGGAATCGATTGAAGAAAAGAGACCATCTAGCTTGTCTAGAGTTCAACCGCTTCGCCTGCTGGATATACTCCAGATTTTTGTGGTCCATAAGCACTTGAAACGGGTGAGAAGCCCCTCGAGCCAGTGTCTCCATTCCTTCAATGCCATCTTAACCGCTAGGAGTTCACGATCCCCCACATCGTAGTTCCTCTCAGTCGGGGTAAGCCGGTGTGAGAAGAAAGCGCACGGATGAAGCTTCTTGTCTTCACCCCTCTGAGACAGGACAGCTCCAACACCAACCTCTGATGCGTCTACCTCCACCACATATGGTTCATCCGTAGTCGGTAGTATCAGGATGGGAGCAGAGAGAACGCGCTGCTTGAGTCCTTGAAGGCCGTCTCAGCTTCTCTTCCCCACAAAAACCTTGCATTGCCACCCTTGGTTAAAGCTGAGAGAGGGGCTGCCACCAAGCTGAAGTTCTTGATGAACTTGCGGTAAAAGTTTGTGAAGCCCAGGAAACGCTGAACTTCCTTAACGGATTTGGGGGTGGGCCAATCCGCTACCGCCCCTACCTTCCTGGGGTCCATTTGGACTCGACCGGGTTCCACTACAAATCCCAGGAATTGTACTCGGGATGAATGGAATTCACATTTTTCCGGCTTAACGTACAGATGGCTGTCCAGGAGGCGTTTGAGTACTTGTCTGACATGCTTAGTGTGTTCTTGAAGGGAGCTCGAAAAAGATGAGGATGTCATCCAAGTAAACGAACACAAATATGTTAAGCATATCCCTAAGCACATCGTTTATGAGCGCTTGCAACACCGCTGGGGCGTTGGTCAGGCCGAAGGGCATCACCAAGTATTCATAGTGACCAGTAGGCGTGTTGAAAGCGGTCTTCCACTCGTCACCAGGTCTGATCCGCACAAGATGGTATGCGTTCCGCAGGTCAAGCTTAGTGAAAACAACTGCTTCCTGGAGCAGCTCGAAGGCTGTGGCCATAAGGGGTAGCGGGTAACGGTTACGGACGGTTATGGCATTGAGTCCCCGGTAGTCGATGCAAGGACGTAATCCACCGTCTTTCTTGGCCACAAAGAAAAAACCCTGCTCCCGCCGGGGAGGTGGATGGACGCATGAGGCCTGCTTCCAGAGCGTCCTTGATGTAGGTATCCATAGCAGCTCGTTCGGGTGGAGATAGGGAAAAGATCCGACCCCTGGGGGGCAAGTGCCCGGAAACAGGTCGATGGGGCAATCGTAAGGTCTATGGGGTGGTAGCATGGTGGCCCTCTGTTTGCTAAACACCAGTTTGAGGTCATGGTAACACTCGGGAACTCGGGTCAGGTCGATGGATTCTAAAGACTCGGGAGTAGAACTCGGGGAATTCTGGAAAATACAAGTAGCTTGGCACGTAGGACCCCACTGCTTGATAGTGCCCACAGACCAGTCGATGTGAGGGTTATGGCTGTGAAGCCAGGGGTATCCAAGGACGAGAGGGAACTCGGAACAGGAGATCAAATGAAAGTTCATCAATTCCTGGTGTTGTGAAACTGAAAGTCGCAAGGAGGTAGTGACATGAGTGACAAGTCCAGATCCCAAAGGGCTTCCATCCAATGTAGTGACCCTCATGGGTTCACTTAGAGTTTCAGAGGGAACGCCATTCTCCTTCGCCCAGACACCATCCATGAAGTTACCTGCGGCTCCAGAGTCTACCAAGGCTTGAAGGTGAAGCTTGTGGTTGTCCCAGGAGAGGGTGACTGGAATGAGCAGACGGGAGTTGGACGGATGGGAGGAGGTTATGTTTCCCGTTACAGTTCCCCCGGTCTGTACGGGACAGAGCGTTTCCCTGGAGCCCGGGACACGTGGAACGGAAATGGCCCGGTTTGCCGCAATATAGACAGTGTCGCTCCCTCATCCGGCGGTCTCTCTCAGCCTGGGAGATGCGTCCAATCTGCATGGGTTCCGATGGAGCCAGCGAGGATAAAGGTGGGGACTCGGAGCTGGGACTGATAGGGGCTAGAGGTCTACGGTTGAGTTCTCTCTCTCAGACGCTGGTCAATGCGTGAGGCCAACTTGATCTGGGACTCGAGATTGTCCGGTGGTTCCCGAGTGGCCAGTTCATCTTGGATAGTGTCGGAAAGGCCTTTCAGAAAGCACACCGTGAGCGCTCGTTGTTCCAGCCACTTGCTGCTGCCACCGTGCAGAACTGGATGGCATAGTCCGTCACGCTGCGCCAACCTTGGTGGAGAGTCAGGAGCTGTTTGGCTGAGTCAGAACCACTGCTTGGGCCTTGAAACACTCGTTTGAATTCCTCAGCAAAGGCAGAGTAGCTGGCACAGCAGGAACTATGGGCATCCCACACAGCAGTAGCCCAGGCCAGGGCTTTTTCCGACAGCAGGGTGATGATATAAGCGATCTTAGACTGGTCGGTGGGAAACGACGAGGGTTGTAGCTCAAAGGAGAGAGAACATTGGGTGAGAAACCCTTTACAAGCACTTGGATCACCTGAGAACCGTTGGGGAGGTGGAAGACGAGGTTCAGCCAGGGGGTTAACTGCCATGGTTACGTGAATCTGAGGTACTGGGATGGGAACTGTTGCCGGGGTAAGACGATCAGATATTTGCTTAATGGAAGTCAGCATCTCCGACAGAAGATGAGAATGTCTAGCCATTAAGGCCTCTTGCTGAACCAGGGCGGCTTCGTGGCGTTGGACAGTGTCCTGGTGGTGGGACAGCATGGCAAAATGGTCCTGGGAACTGGCTGCCTCTGGGTTCATTTATGGCTCTGTGTTTCTGTCAGGACCCGGTTACGAACCTGGGTCTCCGGAGTGAGAAACAGTCACTTAACCAACTGAGCCACGAATAGTCAGCAGAACCCAGAAGATGAGGCAGACACAGCAGTACTTAAGACGGTGTATTTAATAAAGTAAAAAGGAGAAGTCCTTCAATACAAAAAAATGGCAAATCCAAAAGGTGGTAGGAATAGCACAAAAAAGCCTCAAGAGATACTCAAAAACAAAACAGAATTCCACAAGAGCATCCACCGGAATCGACAAGAATACACAGAACACTAGGGCTGGGTGCTAACATACAAACACAGAGCACAGAACTGAGGGAAACTAAGGGTTTAAATACAATCAGGGGAAACGAGGCACAGGTGCAAATAATAATGGGGAACAAGGGAAAAAACATGACGTCAAAAAGCACAATGGGGGCATCTAGTGACCAAAACCCGGAACAACCCTGGCCAAATCCTGACAATCGCCTTGGTCTCCGGACCTGACAGGGAATAAAGCCGCCCAGTTATAGAGCCGATGCTGAGGACGCGAGGTGGCACGGGCCTTGCTGAAAACCTCCCGGAGGTCCTGGTACTCCGCGGGAACAGAAGAGAGATCCAGGGCTTTTCCCAAGCCTACAGGAAGACGTCACGGGGCAGGCAGCGCCGACTTCAGGCAATGTCCATGGTAAAACCCAGGTTAGAACCAGTAGCCCAGTTGATTAGGGGATTGTGCCTCTGGAGCCAGGAAAACCCCAAAACCACAGGTGCATGAGGGGATTCGATAGGCAGGAACTGCATAAACTGACTGTGATTACCTGACACTCTCGGGTTAATGGGACACGTGGTGTGAGTGACTTTGCTCATAAAGCGCCCATCCAACGCTCTGACATCCATGGGAATGGAGAGGGGTTTTGTGGGGATTCCCAGCTTCGACACCAGGGTAGCGTCCATAAAGCTCTTGTCAGCTCCAAAGTCTATGTGCACCCGGAGAGATTTGGACCGGTCACCCCACAACAGGGTAGCATGGAGAGGGGTACGAGAAATGGAAGACGGGAAACTTCCTGTACGGCTAAAGAGCGTACCAGTACCTCCTTGATGAGCTTGGTTCCTTAACGGGCAGGTAGATAAAAAATGTCCCGTAGCTCCACAATACAGACACCTCTGGGTGTTAAGTCTGCGTGAGCACTCAGCAGGAGACAATCTAGCCCTACCCAGTTGCATGGGCTCCAGAGGAGACAACTCGGATCCACTCGGAAATGTGGGCTTCTGTGATTTCCCGGGATTCTTCGGACGCAAGGTGGAAATCGAGGACGAGAACCAGTGACAGGGAACAGACTTCCTCTCCCTCCTACGTTCCCATAGCCACTCATCGATCTGGTCAAGGCTATGAAGGAGTCGAGGTCCAGGGGCAATTCCCGGGCTGCAAGCTCGTCTTTAACTTCATTAGGGTAGGGGGCACTATTTTCACCTCTGGATGAAGAGCGTTCCCAAAGTAAAGTAGTTTTTTATGTTTGTAGTTTTCCATTGACTGCCTATACAGATTCCATTGACTTAAGACTCAAATTGCACATCCTATTGCTTCCACTAGATGTCAACAGTCTTTAGAAATTGTTTCAGGCTTGTATTCTGAAACATGAGGGAGTAAGACCACTCTGAATGAGTGGACACTGCAGTGTCCCAGAGGTTTTTCATGCGCGCGACCGAGAGTGCGCCTTTCTTCTTCTTCTTTTATATTGACTAAGCTTTGTCCATTTGAAATATTATTGATTATTGAACACATGTTTTATGAATTTATATAATGAGTATTTCTATTTTTTTTAATTTGGCGTTCTGCAATTTCACTGGATGTTGGCCAGGTGGGACGCTACTGTCCCACACTCCTTAGAGAGGTTCATCACCTCCAAGAAACCGTGAAGGAAGGCATTGAACAGGGCTTCTGGTTTCCAGGCACTCTCAGTCGCCAACGTGGAAAAATCCTCCGTATAGTCTGCCACACTACAGGAATCCTGAAGTAGTTGGAGCAGCTTATGAGCCGCCTCTCCCGGACAACGGAGAATCGAACACTTTCCATACCTCCGCCACGAACTCCTCCAATCTGAGGCAAACGTTGGATTGTTGTACCAAAACCACCGTAGCGCAGGCAAGAGCCCTCCCGGACATCAGCGTTGCCACGTACGCTATCCTCGAGCGATCCGAGGGAAATGAAGAGGGCTGCAGCTCAAAGATGAGAGAACACTGGGAGAGAAACACCAGGTTTCCTGAGAAGTCGGGGTAGATTGTGGAGAAACGCCGCTGGTAGCGGGGTAATTGACAAACAACTAGGAAACAGAACTTGAGACACAGAAAGATAGGAAAGAACACTGGTAAGACCTAACAAGACTCACTCACTCACTCACTCACTCACACACTCTCTCACACTCTCACACACACACACAAAATCTGAGAGGTGCCGGATCATGACCCAGCAGGATCCGGTTCAAATGAACCACTGCCAACACCTTCTGCAAATAACAGTGGTTGTGAAACTTACAGTTTTATCATTTAACCCTTTGTTACGCAGGCTTATTTTGCTTTGTGGTTGCTTGCTTACTTACTTAGAGTGTCACGCCCTGACCGTAGAAATTTATATGTCTCTATTTTGGTTTGGTCAGGGTGTGATTTGGATCGGCATTCTATGTTCCTTTTTCTATGATTTGTATTTCTGTGTGTTTGGCCGGGTGTGGTTCTCAATCAGAGGCAGCTGTCTATCGTTGTCTCTGTTTGAGAGCCATACTTAGGTATCCTTTTCCCCACCTGTATTTGTGGGTTGTTGTCCATATATAGTTGCCTGTGAGCACTACATTGGTGTCATGTTTTCGTTTTGATGTTTATTGTTTTGTGGGCGAGATCTTATAATAAAGAAGTATGTACGCTCACAACGCTGCGCTTTGGTCCTCTGTTTCCACCTTAGACGATCGCGACATAGAGGACATATTGTTTTTGTTAGGATTGTGTGTCCATATAAGGACCAGTGGCAATGATTTTGAGCCCCAAATTTTAGCAAAAAAAATGTTTTTTCCCCCCTGTTTTGCATGTTATTTTGACATTAATACGTGTCACATAACAGCCTAACTCAGAGCTTTCTGTGGTGGCGGAAAATACGGAGCATAGGGGTTGGTAATGTTCTCTAGTTGTGCCGTGATTGGCTCAGCGTTCTGTCACTCATGGCGAAACTACATCATGGCCAAATCTAAGAGTAGAGCTTGAAAATGTAAAGCCCCTTGGGTGCTGCCATAGAGTTACATTAGAAGTGCCTATCCAAGAAGGCTAAAGATCATTGGCCACAGATAAAATGACGTCAAATCACGTCAGCTTCGATAGGACATTATACTTTCAAAAAGTCATAATCATGAATCAAGTTGACAATCTACTGGCAAATCCTTTTTAATCATTGTCATATGAAGAGAAATAATGAAGAGTAATTATAGATAAAATGTATCGTGCTCATCGGCCATTGGACATAAACATTACACAACAAGTTGGAAATTGCAAATTCAACAATGAGTGGTTTGAAAGAAATCAGTGGCAAACTACAAGCATTGCAAAGCAACCACTAGCCTGCTATTCAGTGGCTGTGTGGTCTCAAGTCTGGGTTTAAGGGCTTGTAAAGTAAGCATTTCACTGTAACATTATACCTGTTATATTCGGCGCATGTGACAAATACAATTTGATTTGATTTGATCACTCTCCTTCTTGGTCAAATAGCCCTTACACAGCCTGGAGGTGTGTTTTGGGTACTTGTTATAGGTACAAATTATAGTTCCACTAAGAGCAAACCAGATGGGATGGCGTATCGCTGCGGAATGCTGTGCTACGATGCTGGTTAAGGGGGAAATAAATCACAGACAGTGTCACCAGCAAAGCACCCTCACACCATCACACCTCCTCCTCCATGCTTCTCGGTGGGAACCACACATGTGGAGATCATCTGTTCACCTACTCTGCGTCTCACGAAAACACGGTGGGTAGAACCAAAAATCTCAAATTTGGACTCATCAGACCAAAGAACAGATTTCCACCGGTCTAATGTCCATTGCTCGTGTTTCTTGGCCCAAGCAAGTCTCTTCTTCTTATTGATGTCCTTTAGTAATGATTTCTTTGCAGAAATTAAACCATGTAGGTCTGAGTCTCTGAGTAGTTGATTTTGAGATGTATCTGTTACTTGAACTTATTTGGGCTGCAATATGAAACTGGTAACTCTAATGAACTTATCCTCTGCAGCAGAGGTAACTCTGGGACTTCCTTTCCTGTGGCGGTCCTCATAAGAGCCAGTTTCATCATGCTGTATCTAAATCACATGTCATGATATTTTGGGATTGTCATATCTGTGAGTGTCCTTATCAGTGGAGATTTTAGCATGTAAGTCTTGGTGGGTCAAACAAAACAAAAAAATGGGGGATGCATGCCAGCAAAGCAACTACACAACACTACACTAAACAATATATTAATTGCACTATAACAATGACAAACGGTGCCCACAAACTGTTAGGGCCTACATAAAGCTGTCCCAACACCTTTCCACTGCTACACCATGCTATCAGCGGAGCCTTGTCTGGCAGCGAAACAGTTAATTGAGCCTCATTTACTGTCTTCAAAAAAACATGGCTGATATGGCTGACTTGGTCTCTACTGACAATTGCAATGTATAAACTATGGGATAAGGGGACGACAAGTGGATAAAAGGCAATCCGTAATTTTGAGTAAGACATCAATGAGCGAGCGACGACGGACTTTCAACTCCCTACAAAGATTTTCTATGGGGTTGAGATCTGGAGACTGGCTAGGCCACTCCAGGACCTTGAAATGCTTCTACGAAGCCACTCCTTCAAGCAAGGTTCGGACGGTGTGTTTGGGATCATTGTCATGCTGAAAGACCCAGCCACGTTTCATCTTCAATGCCCTTGCTGATGGAAGGATGTTTTCACTCAAAATCTCACGATACATGGCCCCATTCATTCTTTCCTTTACACGGATCAGTTGTCCTGGTACCTTTACAGAAATAGCCCCAAAGCATGATGTTTCCACCCCCATGCTTCACAGTAGGTGTGGTGTTCTTTGGATGCAACTCAGCATTCTTTGTCCTCCAAACACGACGAGTTGAGTTTTTACCAAAAAGTTACATTTTGGTTTCATCTGACCATATGACATTCTCCCAATCTTCTTCTGGATCATCCAAATGCTCTCTAGCAAACTTCAGATGGGCCTGGACATGTACTGGCGTAAGCAGGGGGACACGTCTGGCACTGCAGGATTTGAGTCCCTGGCGGCGTAGTGTTACTGATGGTAGGCTTTGATACTTTGGTCCCCAGTTTTTGTAATAAACTTGTTACTTTGAAACTTACTGCAGACAGACGGATCTTGTCTATAAAAGCATCCACAAAAAAATGGCTACCATACCATCAGGTCGTTCAGAACGACATGAATCAACCACCAGAGGAGACCAGAATGTGAGCTCGATGGATACTCCTTGCATCGCAAACAATCTTTACTGTTCTAGCTTCTGGTTTGGTTGAACTAAAAGCATGTTAAAGGATCACTTTACTCAAAAACTTGTTATGATGCAAAACATATCATCATCATCACAGTTCCGTGCCACCTCGCTTCCTCCGCATCGGCTCTATAACTGGGCGGCTTTATTCCCTGTCAGGTCCGGAGACCAAGGCGATGGAGACGTGTATTGAGAACTCCCTGGCTGCAAGGGGTATCTGTACTGAAAACTTGACTACTGACATGCACAATGGAATTTTGGGGAGATTGTATTAACAGTGAACTTGTGATCAAAAAACTAAAATATTTCTTGAGTGACCTATCCCTTTAATAATGGTTGTGTTTGACGTTCCCTTGAAGGATTCCATGTAAAGCTGAAAATGGAATGGGATTTTAAGTATTTCAATGCAGTTCTTAACTTCAGGTCGCTTTACTCTACCCTGAGTGTCAGTCTGTTTAAGTTATCATGCAAGACGACAAAACACGGATCTGGGACCGGTCTTACCCTTGTTGGACGACCAGCTGTTCAAGGCATTTACAGTATGTTCACTTCAGAAAAATGATTACCGGCACTTGGGAAAACTACTCTTTAACTAACAGTGTACTTGGAAGATGTCCATAGTCTTTATTTTAAAAAATTGGGGGAAAATATTTGTTACTTTAAGTAGACCTTGAGTATTGAGTATGTTGGAAAAGAAATAGAATGTTTTTCACAGATTCATTCACATTTTGAAGTAATTGAATTTTAGAATTCATCTTGCTGCTATGCTTTTTCAACAATTTCTCCAGATTCTCACTGAACAGTCTGCAAGTATTTGCAATTGAATGAGTTTCTGCATTATGCATTTTATACGCATTTGTAAACATATGATATATGGATGGAGTTGTCTGGAGGATTTTGAATTGTTGCTATGGGCTTGTTGTATGTTTTGATACTGTTAGCTTCCTTAGTGATACAGCACTGCACCATTTCAGATGATGATGTTGTTGAATAATAAATACATAATAAATTACATGACAGTTTGACTATAATAAGACAATTCTATCATCTATCATTGCTACACAACACCAACAACAAATAAAACATAAACTTGTTTTATTTTTATGGGTAAGCATGTTGAGCTGTTTACTGATTTGACATTAAGTAATATTATACATTATATTTGATGATACATTTGATACAAAAAACTGGATTATTAGTGATTTACTCTGTATTATAAACTGGGTGGTTCGACCCTGAATGGAGATTGGCTGAAAGCCGTGTGGGTATACCACTGGTATGACAAAACATTTATTTTTACTGCTCTAATTACGTTGGTAACCAGTTTATAACAGCAATAAGGCACTGGGGTTTGTGGTATATGGCCAATATACCATGACTAAGGGCTGTATCCAGACACCAGCATTCCGTGTGGCATAAGAACTGTTTTTTAGCCGTGGTATATTGGCCATATACCACACCCCTAGGCCCTTATTGCTTAAATCTAA